>NC_134692.1:55438022-55738022 GCF_050947455.1 Rhinoderma darwinii
AACGGCCTTCTGTTCCGACGGGGCGTTTTTTTACGCGGCCATTTTAAAAAACGGCCGCGTAAAAAAAAAAAAGGAAGCGCATGTCACTTGAGACTTTTTTGGAGCCGTTTTTCATTGACTCGCTCCATAAACGGCCGTAAAGAACGCTTTGAAAAACGCGAGTTGCTGAAAATCAGGAACTGTGTTCTTTTTAAAACGGATCCATATTTTCAGACTTTTTTTTTTTTTAGTAAGCGTGTGCACATACCCTCAAACTACAAATGTATGCACATTGAAATGTCATATAAATCCAGTAAAACTAGTCTTGGCTTCTACTTTTTCTCTTTCAGCTCCTGATCTAAGATCTGACAGTGAGAGTGACTACTCTGCATCCAACTCTGATGAAGATATGGATAATAGGCCAGCTACAGCTAAAACACCAAGTAAAGTGTCACCAATACCAAGCGAAGCATCTCAGACCCCTGGTAAAACACCCTCCAAAAGAGGAAAGAAAAAAGTAAGAACATTTTGCGCCTAGATAAAAAAAATAAAAAATTGGCTGCAAATATATTATTAAAATTCTATTCAGACTTTTTTTGGTTATATCGGTTTCTGAATGGCCAACAATATGGCTGCCATTACAGCTCTCGCAGAGGTTGTTATCCAGTTTTCCCAGACTCCTTATGTCAAATAGTGTTGTGTGTTATTATTGCACCTTTTCATTTTTAATGCACAAATAATAAAATGCATATATTGCACTGGCTTGGATCTGTATTTTTTCTCGTTTACAGAGCAACTTGGTAGAAGAATACTTTGAAGCCCACAGCAGTTCCAAGGTCCTGACTTCAGACAGAACATTACAGAAGTTACAAACTCCAAAGTTAGACCAGGTATAAAGCGGGCATTCCTGTGGCACTCGCCAAAAATAGATTGTCAGCAATTATATAATGACGTAAATATGTGTCATCAAAATGGGTCTGCTGGCAAATTAATCAAATTCATTTGGGGTATTCGGGCTGGTGTATTAGATTAAGTGATTAGAATTCTTATAATGGACCTTTACGTAGATTTGGCTTTATTTTTAAAGTACCTTGCAAATAATTTAGTATAATCTATGAATTTGCGATTTTATTTTTCAAATATTTTTTTTTATTTAAACGTCTAAGAATTTCATCTGAAAACAAATTATTCACAGGTAGGGTTAGCACTGATAAGTGCTCCAAACCGCCCGTGTACAGATACAATTCTGGCTGCCTGCTGCCGCCACTGAGGGGGTCCTTACTTAATACTGTTTACACCAGAGTTTCCCAACCTTTTCAGGCTCGAGGCACCACAGGGAAAAAAAAATAATTCTCAGGGCACCCCTACCAAAAATTGTTTACAAAACGACAAAATATGGCTAAAAACAAGCACTACGCTCTTAGGGTATGTTCACACAACGTTTTTTTTAAGGCAGAAACTAAAAATCTGCCTCCAAATTCATTTAGGAATTTTGAGGCAGATTTTGAATTGACAGCGTTGTTTGACTTTTTTTTTTTTTTGCTGTGTTTTTTGGCCACATTTTTTTTAAGCCGTTGAAGCGAATGCAAAAACCGCAGACAAAAAAGCACCAAATGAGCGCTACAGGTTTTTTCTGCCTCCTATTAATTTCAATGGGAGGTCAAAGGCGGAAACCACTCGAAGACCATCAGCCCCCCACTCAAGTAAGCCCAGGTTTACACGAGTGTGTGCGTTTTGCGTGCATAAAAGGCACTTAACAGCTCCGTGTGTCAGCCCCGTATGATGCGTGGCTGCGTGATTTTCGCGCAGCCGCCATCATTATGACACTTCGTTTGGATGTTTGTAAACCGAAAAGCACGTGGTGCTTTTCTGTTTTCATTCATCCTTTTCAGTGCTGTTGCACGATTCACGCGCGTCACACGGAAGTGCTTCAATGGGTGCGTGATGCGCGAACAGCGCACAAATATAGAACAGGTCGTGAGTTTTTCGCAGCGCACTCACGCTGCGTGAAAATCATGCACCTGTCTGCACGGCCCCATAGACTATTATAGGTCTGTGCGACGCGCGTGAAAAATCACGCGCGCTGCACGGACGTATAACACGCTCATGTAAATGGGCCCTAATGACCATCAGCCCCCCACTCACAGTAATGACCATCAGCCCCCCACTCACAGTAATGACCATCAGCCCCCCACTCACAGTAATGACCATCAGCCCCCCACTCACAGTAATGACCATCAGCCCCCCACTCACAGTAATGACCATCAGCCCCCCACTCACAGTAATGACCATCAGCCCCCCACTCACAGTAATGACCATCAGCCCCCCACTCACAGTAATGACCATCAGCCCCCCACTCACAGTAATGACCGTCAGCCCCCCACTCACAGTAATGACCGTCAGCCCCCCACTCACAGTAATGACCGTCAGCCCCCCACTCACAGTAATGACTGTCAGCCCCCCACTCACAGTAATGACCGTCAGCCCCCCACTCACAGTAATGACCGTCAGCCCCCCACTCACAGTAATGACCGTCAGCCCCCCACTCACAGTAATGACCATCAGCCCCCCACTCACAGTAATGACCACCAGCCCCAAGAACAACAACTCCATGCATGTCCAGGACGTTATTATGGGATATTAGAGGAAATTACAGAGAGGAGGTATAAGAGGAGAGAACTACAACTCCCAGCATGTCCAGACTTAATATGTGATATCAGAGGACATTACAGGAGGAGATATAAGAGAGGACTACAACTACCAGCAGGTCCAGGACGTTATTATGGGATATCAGAGGACATTACAGAGAGGAGGTATAAGAGGAGAGGACTACAACTTCCGGGATTCTGGCTCCATTTCTCACACAACTGCTAACAAAGTAAAGAAAAAAAATACTTAGGCCTCATTCACACGGCAGCGTTTCCCGGCCGGGTGCCGGCCGTTCATAAATCGGCCGGCACCCGGCTGCATTAGGAATAATAGACCCCTAATGGGGCTATTCACACGGCCGATTTTTTGACGGCCGGGAAAACCGCCCGTCAAAAAATAGGACATGCTCTATTTTCGCCCGGGTACCCGGCCGCCCGGCTCCCATAGAAGTCTATGGGGCCGGGTAATACCCGGCCATCACCGGGATGTGTCCCGAGTGACGGCCGGGTTTTCCGGCTCTTGCGCTCTATCTCCTCCTCCTCACAGCGCAGCGTGCATGTGAGGAGGAGGAGTTGATGCCATTCTGACGAATGGCATCGCTGTACACGGTGTGGCAGGGCCGGGGTGTACAGCAGGTGGAAGGGAGCGCTGCGCTGGCTCCCTTCTCCTGCTTGTTAAAAGCGCCCTGGCCCGGCGACACCTTTGATCGCGCCGCTAGCAGCTGCTGCTGCTACTACTGTAGCGACGCCACTATAGCAGAGCAGGGAGGTATCTCCCCGCTCTGCTATGTGCTAGCCGCACTTTAGCTCCTTGAAGGAGCGGAATCCCCGTGTGTTCGGGGATTCCGCTCCTGGACAGAGCGCTTGATGTCTCTGTCCATATCTGGGCAGTGACATCAGGGGAAACTCCTGAAGCGGAATCCCCGAACACATGGGGATTCCCCTTCAGGAGTTGCCGATGATGTCACTGTCCGGATCTGCCCGGCCCGGCACGGATGCATAACTTTATGCAAACCGGCCGGGCAGAATGGCCGATTTTACTGGCCGGCACTCGGGCTCGGACGCGACCTGGTCGTGTGAATCCCGCCTTACCCTGCCAAGCGTTAACGGCTCATCTCCCTCCGTCAGGCTTCTAGTGGGAAGCCGTGGGCGGTACTCGTAACAGACTTCCGCGCGTCACGTCTGCTACAGGGTCGGAGCTTGTAAAAAAAATATTTATTTTTTTTTGCAGTGGATGAGCACCCCTGGACGGCTCTCGCGGCACCCCGGTTGGGAACCACTGGTTTATACATTGGACTAAATAATAAAACTGTATTTAGTTAGCTCATATGCTCCCCCTAGTGGTGGTTGAAGGCCACCTGAGTTTGATCATTTAACAAAATTTTAACCCCTTAAGGACGCAGCCTAGTTTTGGCCTTAAGGCTCAGAGCCCATTTTTCAAATCTGACATATTTCACTTTATGTGGTAATAACGTCGGAATGCTTAAACCTACCCAAGCGATTCTGAGATTGTTTTCTCGTGACACATTGGGCTTCATGTTCGTGGTAAAATTTGGTCGATATATTCAGTGTTTATTGGTGAAAAATTGCAAAATTTAGAGAAAATTTTTAAAAAATTGCATTTTTCAGAATTTAAATGCATCTGCTTGTAAAACAGACGGTTATACCACCCAAAATAGTTACTAGTTCACATTTCCCGTATGTCTACTTTAGATTGGCATCGTTTTTTGAACATTCTTTTATTTTTCTTGGACGTTACAAGGCTTAGAACATAAACAGCAATTTCTCATATTTTTAAGAAAATTTCAAAAGCCTTTTTTTTAAGGTACCTCTTGAGTTCTGAAGTCGCTTTGTGGGGCCTATGTATTAGAAACCCTGATAAAACACCCCATTTTAAAAACTAGACCCCTCAAAGTATTCAAAACAGCAGTTAGAAAGTTTTTTAACCCTTCAGGCATTTCACAGGAATTAAAGCAAAGTGGAGGTGAAATTTGCAAATTTCATTTTTCTTGCTGAATTTCAATTTTATTCATTTTTTTTTCTGTAACACAGAAGGTTTTACCAGAGAAACACTACTAAATATGTATTGTCCAGATTCTGCAGTTTTTAGAAATGTCCCACATGTGGCCCTACTGCGCTCGTGGACTAAAAGACAAGCCCTAGAAGCAAAGAAGCACCTAGTGCATTTTGAGTCCTCTTTTTTATTAGAATATATTTTAGGCAGCATGCCAGGTTTGAAGAGGTGTTGAGGTGTCAAAACAGTAGGAATCCCCCAATAGTGACCCCATTTTGTAAACTACACCCCTCAAGGAATTCATTTAGGGTTGTTGTTACCATTTTGACCGCACATTTTTTTCACAGCACGTATTTGAATTGGGCTCTGAAATGAAAAAAATGTCATTTTTTCCAATAAAATGTCATTTGTGATCAAAATTTCTTATTTTCACAGGGAACAAAATACCCCATTTTGTTGCCCAATTTGTCCTTAGTGTGGCAGTACCCCATTTGTGGTGATAAACTGCCGTTTGGGCCCATGGGAGGGCTCAGAAGGAAAGGAGCGCTATATGTTTGTTGGAGTCCAGATTTTGTTGGATTGGTTTTCGGGTGCCATGTCGCATTTGCAGAGCCTCAGAGGTATCAAAGCAATGGAAACCCACCAAAAGTGACCCCATTTTGGAAACTACACCCCTCAAGGAATTCATTTATGGTTGTTGTTAGCATTTTGACCGCACAGTTTTTTCACAGCACCTATTTCAATTGGGCTGTGACATTAAAAAAATGTCATTTTTTCCAATAAGATGTAATTTTTTACCAAAATTTCTTATTTTCACAGGGAACAAAATACTCAATTTTGTTGCCCAATTTCTCCTGAGTGCATCAATACCCCATTTGTGGCAATAAACTGCCGTTTGGGCCCATGGGAGGCCTCAGAAGGGAAGGAGCGCTGTGTGTTCTTTGGAGTACAGATTTTGCTGGTTTGGTTTTCGTGTGCCATGTCGCATTTGCAGAGCCCCAGAGGTATCAAAGCAATGGAAACCCACCAGAAGTGACCCCATTTTGGAAACTACATCCCTCAAGGAATTCATTTATGGGTGTTGTGACCATTTAGACCCCATAGTTTCTTCACAGAACTTATTTGAATTGGGCTGGGAATGAAAACAAAATTATTTTTGTCAAATAATATGTAGTTTTGGCTGAAAATTTCTTATTTTCACAAGAAACAAATTCCCCCTATCTGTTGCGCAATTTGTTCTGAGTGCCGCAATACCCCATTTGTTGTGATAAACTGCCGTTTGGGCCCATGGGAGGGCTCAGAAGGAAAGGACCACCATTTGGCCTACTCGGGATTTTCTAGTGCGAAGTCATGTATGCAGAAGCCCCTGAGGTACCAGTACAGTTGAAACCCGCAAGAAGTGACCCCGTTTTAAAAACTACACCCTTAAGGCATTCATCTAGAGGTGTAGTGACCATTTTGACCGGAGACCTACACCCCATAAACTGTAATGTGGGTTCTCCCGGGTATGGCAATACCCTACATGTGGCTGTTATCAGCTGCCTGGACACACAGCAGGGCCCAGAGGGGAAAGACGAGGGGGGATAAGCTGTGCGGAGTGCATCAGGGTAAGTAAAATTGGGGTAAATTATAAACCAAGGGATGTATGATAAATTTTAAAACACTTTCATACAGAGCTCTTGTTATTCGGGACACGTGTCACATTGATATATTGTGTCCTCCCTTATCCCCCTCTTATAGCAGACTTTGCACCTCTTTTGACTTTTTCCCTTCTTGCCAGTTTGGGGAACTTCCCCTGGAAAGTGTTGCCCTGGTACGATGCGTGTGGGCTTGCTTCCAGAAGTACTGGGTGCCCCCCCTTCTTGGTCCCTAAAGATTAGGTTCTTGATAATCACCTCTTGAAATTCCAGGAAAGTTCCCGTCTGGCCTGCACATCGACGTAGCACGTACGCATTGTACAAAGCCATCTATATGATGTTCCCGGCCAGCTTCTTATACCACACCGCATGGCGCTGTAGGGCTTCAGGGCTTGATCTTACAAGTCCAACCCTCCCATGTACCTATTGTAGTCCAGGATGCAGTCTGGTTTGGGGGTGGCCTTTCCTTCATATATCCTAAACCTGTAGGTATACCCTGATGCACTCTCGCAGCTTATACATCTTCACGCCATACCTTGCCCTCTTACCCGGCAGGTACTCGCGGAATTGAACCCTCCCTTTAAAATGTACCAGGGACTCATCAATAGAAATACACTTCTCGGGGGTGTATGCTTGGGAAAACCGGGCACTGGAACGGTCTAATAGGGGTCTCCGTTTATACAAACGGTCAAAACTGGGGTCATCTCGGGGTGGGCACGGCTCATTATCAGTATAATGTAAGAAGCGACGTATTGCCTCATTTATTTATTTTTTTAGGTTCCAGTTCAGTTCTGAAGTTTGCTTTGAGGGGCCCATATATTAGAAACCCCTATCAAATACCCCATTTTAGAAACTAGACCCCTCAAAGTATTCACAACAGCATGTAGAAAGTTTATGAACCCTTTAGGTGTTTCACAAAAATTTAGAGCAAAGTAGAGGTGAAATTTACATTTTTTTTTTGTCAGAAAATCCTCTTTATACCATTTTTTTTATAACACAAAAGGATTTATCAGAGAAACGCAACTTAATACGTATTGCCCAGATTCTGCAGTTTAGAGAAATATCCCACATGTGGCCCTCGGGCGGTAATGGACTGAAGCACCGGCCTCCGAAGCAAAGGAGCACCCAGTGGATTTTGAGGCCTCTTTTTTATTAGGCACCATGTCCGGTTTGAAGAGGTCTTGTGGTGCCAAAACATTGGGAACCCCCCAAAAGTGACCCCAATTTGGAAACTAGACCCCTTGAGGAATCCATTGTAGTTTTCTTGGGGTGCATGCGGCTTTTTGATCAGTTTTTATTCTATTTTTAGGTGGCGTGGTGACTAAAAAACAGCAATTCTACTATTGTTTTTTTTTACAGCGTTCACCGTGCGCTATAAATGACATATTCACTTTATTCTGCGTGGCGATACGATTACGGCGATACCAGATGTTTATAGTTTTTTTTAATGTCTTATGGCGTTTGCACAATAAAATACGTTTTGTAAACAATCATTCACTTTTTGTGTTACCTTATTCTAAGAGCCAGAACGTTTTTATTTTTCAATCAATAAAGCCGTGCGAGGACTTATTTTTTGCGTAACGAACTGTAGTTTTGATCAGTACCATTTTTCGGTACATGCGACTTTTTGATCTCTTTTTATTCCATTTTTTGGGAGGTGAAGTGACCAAACAATTGTGATTGTGGTTCGGTTTATTATTATTTTATTTTACGGCGTTCACCGTGCGGGATAAATAATGAAATAATTTTGTAGTTCAGGCCGTTACGGACGCGGCGATACCAATTATGTATAGTTTATTTGTTTGTTTATATATTTTTATTAATAATAAAGGACTGATAAGGGAAAAGGGGGGATTTTTACTTTTATTACTTTTAAATCTTTTATTTTCTTATTTTTACACATCTTTTTTTTAACTTTATTACTTTATCCCACTAGGGGACATGAGGGCAGGAGGCTCTGATCGCTATTCTAATACACTGCACTACATGCGTAGTGCAGTGTATTAGAACTGTCAGCTACTCACTGACAGCAAGCATAGTGGGTCCTGACGTTGTCAGGACCCATTAGGCTTCCGTCTATGGCATAGCCGGACGCCATTGTTTGGTGTCCGGTTGCCATAGTCACCATCGCCGGCCGCTATCGCGTAGCAGGCCGGCGATGGCAGCTTAACCCCTAAAAAGCCGCGATCTCTATAGAACGCGGCTTTTAAGGGGTTAATCAGCGGGGACACAGCGATCGGTCCCCGCTGTAGGAGCTGTGACAGCTGCTGAACAAGACAGCAGCGTCACAGCTCCTGTATGTGTCGGGAGGACGGCCGAAACGGCCGTTACTCCCGAGACGTACTATTACGGCATGGAGCGCGAACGATACAGCTGCCATGACGTAATAGTACGTCAAGGAGCGGGAAGGGGTTAAGGAGGGAATTTGAATTTTCATATCTAAAAGCTGTACTCCGACTGCTATGTTATATGCTAGCGCAGGATGTGTATTCAAAAACCACATGGTGTTAAAAGGTGGCATTTCATTTTAAGCTGGCCATACACATAAGGTGACTGACGGCTAGCCCTGCCAACCTGCCCATAAACCACATGCCTGATTTGGCTCAACCAAGCATTTACGTTTGTTCAGTGGGGAGAGAGAGAGGAGCCAGACACTTGCTTATCTCACGGCAGAACAGAAGATCAGGCATATTGAAATCCAACATACCCGCTCTTGTTTCCTCAGACATCTTCCATTGAGAGATAATCGGGAGGGCCCCATACACATCAGATTATTAGTGGATCCCATGTATGGGAAGCTTTAGGTACAGCACTGATTTTAGCTTCCAAACTTTCAAAAAGGAAGCAAGAAAAGGGAAGAGGCAGTTATCAAAAGAATAGCACCGGAGAACGTATTTCTGTACATCCGTGAAATATGCAAAATATAGAGGTTGTAACAAATGGGCACCTTTATTCTATGTGATGGAGTGCTGTGACTATATTCTCTTTATGGAGTACAGTAACAATGCCCTTCTAGTTCCATGTTCTGCGTTTGTTACATACGTTTTTACAGTAAAGTTTATGCCAGAGTTTTAAGATATTTTGTGATATCTCAATTTCCCATTGTCATACATCTGTAGGAGACATTGCGGAAGCTCCTGGACCAGTCCCCCTCGGCATTTGTTGATGATCTTCGAAATCTGAATGAAAGATATGAGGCCCTCTTCTATAAGTGGATGCTGCAGCTTCAGTAAGTATGGAGTAAAATATTGTAAGAACATCTAAAACACAGAAGTGTTACATGTGTATGCTTTTATACGTTTTTAAGCTTATTGTGTGTTATAACTTAAAGGGAATGTGTCGCTAGAAAAATATATTTTTGTTTAACTAAACTGTTAGTATATAAATGATTACACATTGTTCTAATGTTTTACATTTATTCACAAGTCAGGAAATATTATAAATTAGATTCTAATTTAAAACCTTTCCATGTGCTGGTCACTAGAGGGAGCAATTCCCAAAATTGCAGCATTGGCACCTCATTGCTTTATGCTGCAAAATTGGAGAAGACACACTCACTCGAGTGTGCTCAAACAATCCCCCCTCCTTTGTCCTGGCTAGTGCCAGGAGAAAGGAGGAGGTTGAATGTTCAAACCTCCTACACTGTGTGCTGCCATTTTTTGAGCGAATGCACAGAGTAGTAGGATTAGATACAGTGGTAATCACACAGTATAACACAAACATACACAAACATAACTTACCTGCTCCTGTCGCTGCCTCCGCTCCTAGTCCTTGCTTCTGAACATATGGACGGAAGCCGCGACCGGAAGTAGTCATCTTACTGTCCGGCCACGGCTTCCGGTCCACATGAAAATGGCGCCGTATGTCGCTCAGCCGAAGACCTTCCTTTTGGATTGTGTGGGAGCGACGCATTTGCCGTTCCCACACAGACGGCGTACGCTATAGTGAATGGAACGGCTCTTTTTCTATGGGGATGTATGTGCCGTATTCCATCTCTGTATGCGTCGTTAATCGACACATATAGAGATGAAAAAAAAAATGGCAGCCCCCATAGAGAAGTAAAAGAAAGAAAAAAGTACAACACAAATAAATCAAACATTTTTTAATGACCTACTAAAAGCAATAACATATAAAAAAAAGGTTTTTTTCGTGACACCTTCCCTTTAAGTAAAAAGAAAACCCAAAATCTGGTTGGGAACTTGTACGTTTTCACATGACTTTGATAAGTGCCATAGGGAGGCTTTATCCATCATATTGCTTATGATGCTTTGATCCCTCCCTCGCCAAGGATGTAATAGTTACAGTAGGTCCTGCTAAATTTAATCAAAACGCAAAATGTATCTGTCCAACTACATGCCAGGGAAGTGAGATCTTTGAGCAATCTCTCCCTAGCGCTAGTCGCTTGCCATGCATAGATGGAAAATCCCAGTAAGGCCCTGTTCACAAAGGGCTTGCAGTGCATGTTTGGCATTAACTTTGCCTATTAACCCATATTGTAAGAAACTTATATGATGCAGTAAACTTACCGTATTTTTCGGACTAGAAGACGCGGTTTTTAGCAAGAATAAATCTTGCTAAAAAGTCCCTGCGTCTTATAGTTGGCAGTCAGGGGACCTGGCAGTGCCGGGCCCTCTGACCGCTACTTATTTAACCTCTTCCCGACGGGTGATGTGCCGGCACATCATGGGGAGGGGATGATGCATGGTGCGGGCTCACGCATACATACACCTTCATACACTGCAGGTGTCTGCTTCTGACACGCTGCACTAACTGCTAGGAACAGTGATGGCGCTGTTCCTGGCCGCTTCTGTAACTGCCATTCACTACTATGGGAGTTACGGAAATAGCGTAGCTCAGCTAGTTACGCTGTTTCCGTAACTCGTCCATGTATTGCAGTGTATTGTACCAACGATCTAATGATCGCTGGTTCAAGTCCCCTAGGAGAACGAATAAAATGTGTAAAAAAAAAAAGTTAGATACATTTTCAGGAGTGTAAAAATTTTTTTAAAGTTAAAAAAAAAACACCCTTTTCCCAATTTTCCCCAAGCACAATGTAAAAATTTAAAAATTGGTATCGTTGCATCCGTAACAGTCCGAAACTATTACAATATAGCATTATTTGACTCGCACAGTTAACGGTTTAAAATATTTTTTTTTTTAAAACCCCAGAATTGTTTTTTGGTCACCATAGCGCTAAAAAGAATGAAATAAAAAGTGATAAAAAAATCGTATGTACCATAAAAATGGTGCTAAGAAAAACTACAGCTCGTCCCGCAAAAAATAAGCCCTCACACCGCTCAAATAATGGAAAAATAAGTATATACGTTATGGCTTTCAGAATGTCAGAATGTGGTGAAACTGAACAAATTTTTTTTTTTTTAACCAATAGTTTATTCTTTGTAAAAGAAGTAAAATATAAAAATTTTTCCTATTTTCTGTTTTCTAAAACCTGGGTGCGTCTTTATAGTCAGGTATGTCTTATAGTCCGAAATATACAGTATATGACCTACAAAGTTAATATCCGCTTCAATTTGAAATAATAATAAAGCCCCATGTGTCCCACGAAAAAAGAAGCACAAAAAATTACAAAAATCGGCAACATACTCCAGTATACATTGCCATATAACAAATTAATTATATCCACCACTCCCCTCCATAAACACAGCAATTTTGGACATGACCACATCACATGGAGCAGGTCCACTTGATGCGTGCTACATCGATCTTCTACAAAAAAAGGAGCATTTTGTAGACACAATGCAATAAATAGAGGTGGGATAATCGATGCGCCTCCCTGAGCGATAGTTTGGTAGTGTTACTTAAAATATCCCTCCATTACATTTTCTCTATAGGACCCGCATCTTTTGTGTCCTCTTTAATGGCACTTATAATAGAGCTTTGTTTTTTTGTGTGCGGCCAGATGTTACATTAACCCCTTCCCGCTTTGGCCACTTTTGACTAATTTTTCAAATGTGACATGTTTCTCTTTATGTGGTAATAACTTCGGAATGCTTTTACTTATGCAAGCGATTGTGAGATTTTCTCGTGACACATTGGACTTTATGCTACTGGCAAAATTTGCTCAATACATTTGGTATTTAATTGGGAAAAACACCAACATTTTGTGAAACTGCAGAAATTAGCATTTTTGTAAATGTATTTGCCTGTGAGACAGGCAATTATACCACACAAAATAGTTGATAATTAACATCCCCCATATGTCTACTTTAGATTGGCATAGTTTTTGAACTTCCTTTTATTTTTCTGGGACGTTACAAGGCTTAGAAATTTAGCTGCAATTTCCCGCATTTTGAAGAAAATTTCAAAAGGCTATATTTTCAGGGGCCAGTTCAGTTGTGAAGTGGCTTTGAGGGCCCTGTATATTAGAAACCCCCAATAAGTTACCCCATTTTAAAAACGGCAACCCTCAAAGTATTCAAAACAGCATTTAGAAAGTTGCTTTACCCTTTAGCCGTATCACAGGAATTAAACCAAAGCTGAGGAGAAATGTACAAATTTCATTTTTTGTATTTTAATTTTTTTTGCAGAAATAAATTTTTAGCCATTTTTTTTTTTTTGTAATGCAGAAGGTGTTACAAGGGAAACACAACTCAATATTTATTGCCCAGATTCTGCAGTTTTAGAAATATCCCACATATGGCCCTAGTGTGCTTATGGACTGAGGCACCGGCCTCAGCAGCAAAGGAGCACCTAGTGGATTTTGGGGCCTCCTTTTTATGAGAATATATTTTAGTCTCCATGTCTGGCTTAAAGAGGTCTTGTGTTGCCAAAATAGTGAAAACTCCCCACAAGTGACTCCATTTTGGAGACTAAATTATCTGGGGGTATAGTGAGCATTTTGACCCCCACAGGTATTTTGCAGAAATTATTGGAAGTAGGCCGTGAAAATGAAAATCGAAAAAAACATTTTCAAAGAAAATGTAGGTTTAGCTAATTTTTTCTAATTTCCACAAGGACTAAAGGAGAAAAAGCACTGCAACATTTGTAAAGCAATTTCTCCCAAGTAAAACAATACCCCACGTGTGGTCATAAACGGCTGTTTGGACACACGGCGGGGCTTAGAAGGGAAAGAGCGCCATTTGGCTTTTGGAGCTCAAATTTAGCAGGAATGGTTTGCGGAGGCCATGTCACATTTGCTAAGCCCCTGAGGGACCAAAACAGTGAAAACGCCCAAAAAGTGACTCCATTTAGGAAACTACACCCCTTGAGGAATTAATCTAGGGGTGTAGTGAGTATTTTGACCCACAGGTGTTTCATAGATTTTATTAGGATTGGGCAGTGAAAATATAAAAATTCCTTTTTCTTCAATAAGAATAATGTAGCTTTAGCTCAAATGTTTTTCATTTTCTCAACAAATAAAGAAAAAAAACAAAACACCCCAATGTTTGTAAAGCAATTTCTCCTGGGTACGGCCATACCCCGTTTGTGGTCATAAACTGCTGTTTGGGCACACAGCGGGGCTCAGAAGGGAAGGACCGCCATTTGGCTTTTGGAGTGCAGATTTTGCTGGATTGGTTTCTGGGCGCGATGTTACATTTGCAAAGCCCCTGTGGGACCAAAACAGTGGAAACCCCGCAGAAGTGACTCAATTTTGGAAACTACACACCTCAAGGTATCCACCTAGGGGTGTAGTGAGCATGTTCACCTCACAGGTATTTTGCAGAAATTAGTGTTCACTCTTCTGCAGAGTGAAAATGTTGTTGTTTTTTTGCATAGATATGCCAATATGTGGTGTCCACCATAACAAGACAACTCTCGAATTATTGCTGCCGATCTGCTACCAACCACAAATATGCAGAGATCACTGTAACTAAGGGGTTAATGGCAGGAA
The DNA here is from genome assembly GCF_050947455.1 of Rhinoderma darwinii. Lineage (NCBI taxonomy): Eukaryota > Metazoa > Chordata > Amphibia > Anura > Rhinodermatidae > Rhinoderma > Rhinoderma darwinii. The sequence goes on from NC_134692.1 coordinate 55,452,153, forward strand.
TCTGAGCTAGCTCCGGTTCCTGCCGTTACATGTGGATGTCAGCTGTAACATACAGCTGATATCCACCACTGATGACACCGGCTCAGCTCTTGAGCCGGCGCCATCTTGCCGGCGGCTACGGGGCCTTAAAGTCTTCCGTACTAGGCATACCAGGAGGCCAGTGTTAGGCCTTCGGTTGCCTTTGCAGCCACCGGCACTCCGGCAATTTCATTGCAGGGGTGCCGATGAGCTGCAAACACCTTAAGTGCAGCGATCGCTTTTGACAACTGCATTTAAAGAGGCTCTGTCACCAGATTATAAGTGCCCTATCTCCTACATAATCTCATCGGCGCTGGAATGTAGAGAACAGCAGTGGTTTTTATTTTGAAAAACGATCATTTTTGAGCAAGTTATGAGCAATTTTAGATTTAGTTTCTTAGGCGGGATTCACACGACCGGGTCCCGCCCGAGTATTGGCCGGTAAAATCGTCCATTTTGCCCGGCCGGTTTGCATAAAGTTTTGCATCCGGGCCGGGCAGATCTGGACAGTGACATCAGCGGCAACTCCTGAAGGGGAATCCCCATGTGTTCGGGGATTCCGCTTCAGGAGTTTCCCCTGATGTCACTGCCCAGATATGGACAGAGACATCAAGCGCTCTGTCCAGGAGCGGAATCCCCGAAAACACGGGGATTCCGCTCCTTCAAGGAGCTGAAGTGCGGCTAGCACATAGCAGAGCGGGGAGATACCTCCCTGCTCTGCTATAGTGGCGTCGCTACAGTAGTAGCAGCAGCAGCTGCTAGCGGCGCCATCGAAGGTGTCGCCGGGCCAGGGAGCTTTTAAAACAAGCAGGGGAAGGGAGCCAGCGCAGCGCTCCCTTCCACCTGCTGTACACCCCGGCCCTGCCACACAGTGTACAGACATTCGTCCGAATGACATCAACTCCTCCTCCTCACATGCACTCTGCGCTGTGAGGAGGAGGAGATAGAGCGCAAGCGCCGGAAAACCCGGCCATCACTCGGGACACATTCCGGTGATGGCCGTGTATTACCCGGCCCCATAGACTTCTATGGGAGCCGGGCGGCCGGGTACCCGGCCGAAAATAGAGCATGTCCTATTTTTTGACGGCCGGTTTTCCCGGCAGTCAGAAAATCGGTCGTGTGAATAGCCCCATTAGGGGTCTATTATTCCTAATGCAGCCGGGTGCCAGCCGATTTATGAATGGCCGGCACCCGGCCGGGAAACCCTGTCATGTGAATGAGGCCTTAATGTCCAACTGGGCGTGTTTTTACTTTTGACCAAGTGGGTGTTGTAAAGAATTGTATGAGGCTGACCAATCCGTGACCAATCAGCGTTATACATTTCTCATTGTTCCAGCCCAGCATTATCCACAGCACAGTGAGATTGTGTAGTGAAAGAAGCTGGGCTGGAACAATGAGAAGTGTATGACACTGATTGGTCACTGATTGGTCAGTCTCATACACTTCTTTACAACACCCACTTGGTCAAAAGTAAAAATACGCCCAGTTGGGCATTAAGAAACTAAATCTAAAATTGCTCATAACTTGCTCAAAAATGATCGTTTTTCAAAATAAAAACCACTGCTGTTATCTACATTCCAGCGCCGATCAGATTATGTAGGCGATAGAGCACTTATAATCTGGTGACAGAGCCTCTTTAAGGGGTTAATGGTGGGGATTGGAGCAAACTTTGGTCCTCGCCATTACCCCAGGGTATCCGCTATAACATGCAGGCGACACCCGAGTATTGTGGCACCATTTGTTGTATGGATACAGCAAAATGCGGGAAGCACTAGCTTTCCATGACGTATCCATAGGGGGTAAAGTATATAGTGGATAGTGGAATATAAAATGCACTGCATACACTATATGATTAGTGGCATTTTTGTTGCGTTTTTGAGGTCATTGGTGGTGTTTTTCTTTGTTTTTTTTCATAACGCAGAATGCTCTGGCATTTTTTTTTTTTTTTTCTGGCATTACTTTTTCATAGGCTTCTCTATAGGACTTCAGTTTAATTTTGTACAGGATTTTTGAATAAAAATGGCAATAAAAAAACGCCAGAAAAAAAAACGTTCCATGTTAAAAAACGTAGTCAGTTTTTCTTTTTTTTAAATGTCAGAAAAAAAAATCTGTAAAGGAAGCCTTGGGGTATCTTCACACGGCTAGAGATGCGGGGGCTGAACGCCTCCAAACATCTGCCCATTGATTTCAATGGGAAAAACGGCGTTCCGTTCCTACGGGATGTTTTACGTGGCCATTTTTAAAAACGCATCGTAAAAAGAAGTTGAGACGTTTTTGGAGCCGTTTTTTCATTGACTCAATGGAAATTTTGCTCTGAGCAAACTGTCAAGGCTCAAAACACCCCCGTTCATGAAAGGGTTAAACTGTGTTTTAGGGTAGGAACATACAGCGGATACACTGCGGATTTCTTTGCGGAAAATCTGCAGCTTTGTACAGTATCAGCAGAGTGGATGAGATTTGTTCGTCTCATCCACATGCTGCGTAAATCTGCCGAGTTTAAAAATTGACCTGCGGTGCGTTCTTTTAATCTGCAGCATGTACATTTATGCTGCGGAATTGCTGCTCTTCTGTTGTGGGTTTTCCCCATTAAATTTAATGCGCAGGTAAAACCCATGTGTTGCGACTTTTGCAGCAGAAACGATGCGATTCCACTGCAAAAAAGTTTTTTTTAAATGTAAAATAAAAATTAAAAAAAGAGCTTATGCTTACGCCCGGCCATAGTCATGGCAACGCATCGCTCAGTTCTGAGTGCACCCCAGACTCTGCTGGGATTAAGTTTCATCCCATGTGACTGTGGTCTGCGGGCTGCACTCAGAAAAGAGAGCTGCTTCGCTGTGACAACGTGTTGGTGGGAAGTATAAACCTTTTTTTTTTATTATTATTCCTGCAGTATTTCTGCAGAGGATTTGCTGCCCGAAAAACTGCACCACAATTTGGTGTGTGTTTTCCGGGTGGAATTCCCTGGGGCTTCCAGGACGTATACGCGGTGTACATTTACGCAGCGTATCTGTCCTGTGTGTCCCTACCCTTAATCTTAACCGTTTCTGTTTTCCTACTGTATTTCAGTCTAGGTTTCAATATTGTCCTTTATGGTCTGGGCTCCAAACGGAACCTCATTGAAAAGTTTAGGACTACACTACTGCAGGACTCGCTCCACATTGTCATCAATGGCTTTTTCCCGAGTATCACAATCAAATCTGTAAGTAGGTTTCTTTGTATTCGGCAATCAAGAACTTTTAGTACTACTACTAGGGACCCCTGATATTAGACAATGACTTGAGGAGTTAGGCAGAAGAAGTGGATACAGCAAGGGAAGGCTAAGGTCTCATGCACACGACTGTGCATTTGCGGCCGTATACTATCCGCAATTGCGGATTGTATAAAACACATGTTAACCTATGGGCCAATGCACACGACCGTGCTTTCCATGGTCTGCGTATTTCCCGGAGCCCGGACCGCAAATCGCGCTGAGCCCGGGCTCATTGAAATCAATGTTTACACGGTCCGTGAATTGCGGACGGTGCGCGGATGTGATCATGGACCGTGCACACCGCTACGTCCATGTGCATGAGGCCTAAGGCCCTGTTCACACGGAATTTTGAGGCAGATTTTTCTGCCTGCAAAAAAACTCTGATTTTGACCTGCTTCCAATTTCTTGCTGCGATTTTCACATTTTTCGCCCGCGGCCGTTGAGCGTCGTGGGCAAAAAAACACTTTCTCTGTCTTCCGTTGATTTCAATGAGAGTTCAGAGGCATAACCACGGCAAGAAAGAGCATGCTGCTATTTTTTATTGCGAGCGGCTAAAAGCCGCTGTGGGAAAAAAACACCTCCACTTTCCATTGAAATCAATGGGAGGTGGTTTCGGACGTTTCTTGGCGCTGATTCCGAAGCGGTTTCCACGTCAAAATCCGTGTAAAAAAAACAGTGTGAACTGGGCCTAAGGAAGCAGAGACATGGGTAAATCACGGGACTGCCTCAATCTTACGCCCTATGAGCCTGGAGACCGCCACTCTCATATGTTTACATATTTCAGCCTTGGGCACAGGGCCTTTAACCCGTTAGTGACCGGCCCATAGTCTTTTTACGTCGGTCACTAACGGGCCTTATTCCGATGCCATAGACTTTTTACGTTGCGGCATCGGAATAAGTAAACAGAGCAGGGAGCTGTCAAATCTCCCTGCTCTCAGCTGCTAGAGACAGCTGAGGGCTGGGGGCGATCGATATTAGTATCGATCTCACCCGTTTAACCCCTCAGATGCGGTGCTCAATAGCGAGCACCGCATCTGAGTGGTTTTGGAGAGAGGGAGCTCCCTCTCTCTCCCACCGACACCCGGCGATAAGATCGCCGAGTGTCAGTGTCTCCCATGGCAGCCGGGGGCCTAATAAAGGCCCCCAGGTCTGCCTGTAATGAATGCCTGCTAGATCATGCCGCAGGCATGACCTAGCAGATGCCTGTCTGTTTTAAACGGACAGGCAGTAATACACTGCAAGACAGAAGTATTGCAGTGTATTATAATAGCGATCGCATATTATAGTCCCCTAGTGGGACTAGTAAAAACGTTAAAAAAAAAGTTTAATAAAGTTAATAAAAAAAAATTAAAAAACCACTTTTTCCCCTTACAAACTCCTTTTACTATTAAAAAACCAAAGTAAAGTTAAAAAGTTACACATATTTGGTATCGCCGCGTCCGTAACGACCCCGACTATAAAGCTATTACATTACTTAACCCGCACGGTGAACGTCGTAAAAAATTAAATAAAAAAACGACGGAAAAATGTGAATCCTGACTTTAAAAAAATGTGATCAAAAAGTCGCATCTACTCCAAAATGGTACCGATAAAAACTACAAGTCTTCCCGCAAAAAAAAAAGCACTTATACAACTGCATCGGCGAAAAAGTAAAAACGTTACGGCTCTTTGAATATGGAGACACAAAAACAAATAATTTTTAAAAAAAAGCGTTTTTACTGTGTAAAAGTAGTAAAACATACAAAAACTATACAAATTTGGTATCGTTGCAATCGTAACAACCCGCTGAATAAACTTATTGTGGTATTTATACCACACGGTAAACGGCGTAGATTTAGGACGCAAAAAAGAGTGGCAAAATTTCCGATTTTTTTTTTTTTTTTTTTTTTTTTTTTTTTTTAAATATTTCCCCCCCCCCAAAAAAAAGTTAATAAAAGTTAATCAATAAATAATATGTACCTCAAAATGGTGCTATTAAAAAATACAACTTGTCCCGCAAAAAACAAGACCTTATACAGCTATGTCGACGCAAAAATAAAAACGTTATAGCTCTTGGAATGCGATGATGGAAAAATGTAAAAAATAGCTTGGTCATTAAGGTCTAAAATAGGCTGGTCATTAAGGGGTTAACTGAATAGCTGGGGTAAGACATAAGAGCATTTACAGGTTTATGCGACACAAAATAACATAGCTCCCCTAGTGGTGGCAAAACAAATGTAGCATTAAACTGCACTTCAGGAGAAATTATAGAGTGGGGGGATTAGTTCGGAAACCAGTCCTGTGTTCTGATCCTGCATACATCTGTTACTCCCTTAGGCTGGCCGTTCACAGCTGTTTGCGGAACAATTGTCTAGCAGACAGCTATTCCTCCTGACTCCCCCAATAAATATGCACACTCCGCTCAGCCGAGCTTGCATGTGTTTTCAAATGGGCGAAGGGGAGACTCCTCTTGTGGCTTAGCTATTAAGAAACAAAAGTATTGAGCATGTTAAAATTCAAAATGCTCGACCCTTCTCTCCCCCCACATCTGCCATCAGGGGAGAGTTGGGACGCCACCATACACATTAGATTGTCGGCTGGTCCTGCCAAAATCGGTGGGTTCAGCCGACATGTACTTCTAATGTGTATGACCAGCCTTCCATCTGGATCCTGTTTTTTGCTAACTTACCGACAATATAAGAGGGAGGCAGAGGGAGTAGAGTAATACAGGACTATAGGATCAGACTACAGATCGGGTCTGTTAGTAGTCTGTATCTATGGAGACTCCTAATGTATGTCTGCATAAGGCTGGGTTCACACGACCACATTAACGTCCGTAATGGACGGACGTATTTCGGCCGGAAGTCCCGGACCGAACTCAGTGCAGGGAGCCAGGCTCCTAGCATCATAGTTATGTATGATGCTAGGAGTCCCTGCCTCTCCGTGGAACTACTGTCCCGTACTGAAAACATGATTACAGTACGGGACAGTTGTCCTGCAGCGAGGCAGGGACTCCTAGCATCGTACATAAGTATGATGCTAGGAGCCCGGCTCCCTGCACGGAGTTTGGTCCGGGACTTCCGGCCGAAATACGTCCGTCCATTACGGACGTTAATGTGGTCGTGTGAACCCAGCCTAAGAGCAGTGTACAAAACGGTAGGATAGGTAAGGCTTATATTTATTAGGCTTTACAAAACCGCACGTATCCCTTAAGATCTCTTAATAGCCACATTGTGAAGCGCAATTAACCAATAAACCTACTGTAGGTACGTTATTCAGCTTTTTGTATACAGAATTTGTTCTGTAGATTAGACCTTCTTTTGTGTTTCTCTGTCCAGATTTTGAACTCCATCACAGAAGAGGCCCTTGGTTATCCTGGAACTTCCCGTAGTCCGTTGGATCAAATGAACCTTATAAAACAGAAGTTCAAAGATGGTAAATGAAGTGAGACTGAATTGTGTGGGTTTTAAATGGATACGTCTGTACCATATAATGTATTGGGAGACTAGAGAAAAAACTCTTTTTGGGGTGGAATAGGAAAAAACAGCGATTCCTCGATCTTTTGAAGGGTTTAGTTTTAACGGTTTTCACTGTACGGTAAATATGGCATGTTGACTTTATTCTAACAGTCAATACGATTACGGCTCTACCAAGTTTATGTAGTTTTTTTCTAAATGTATTACTACTTTTGCAAGGAAGAAACTGTTAAAATTTGTGTTTTGTCACTATATTCTGAGAGCCATAACTTTTTCCATCGATTGAGCTGTGTGAGGGGTTATTTTTTGCAGGTCCAGCTTTAGTTTCTATTTGGTACCATTTTGGGCAACACTGCCTTTTTGATCACTTTTTATTTACATTTTTTTGTGGGATACGAAGTGACCAAAAAACAGCGATTCTGACAGTTTACATTTTTTACGCCATTCACCGCGTGGGTTAAATAGTAGCATACTGTAATAGTTTGGACTTTTACGGACACGGCGATACCAATTTTGTTTACTTTATTTTCTACATTACTTTAGAGGAAAAATGTAAAAAGGGGGGTTTTTGAACTTTTAATAATTTTTTTTATTTTTGTTACACTACTAAATACATTAACTTTTTTTACATGTTTTATTAGTCGTCCCCCCCCCCCCCCCCCAGGGGATTTGAACCAGCGATCATTAGATCGCTGATACAATACACTTCAATACTAATGTATTGCAGTATATTGTTATTTTTACAGGCTCCTGTTACAGGCTCTGTCACCACATTATAAGTGCCCTATCTTCTACATAATGTGATTGGTGTTGTAATGTAGATTACAGCAGTGTTTTTTATTTAGAAAAACTGATAATTTTGACAGTTATGACCTATATTAGCTTTATGCTAATGACTTTCTTAATAGACAACTGGGCGTGTTTTTACTTTTTGACCAAGTGGGCGTTGTGGAGAGACGTGTATGACGCTGACCAATCAGTCACCAATCAGCGTCATACACTGCTCTCCATTCATTTACACAGCACATGGTGATCAGTGGTGACAGAGCCTCTTTAAGCCCTTCTAGATAAAGAAAGGGAGTCCTGGGAGCCTTCATTAGACCCTGGGCTGCCATGACCACCATCAGCATCCCCCGATCGTGTAGTGGGTGGGGCCGATGATCTGTCGGAGGCCCCCTTCTTTCTAAAGCCTCAGATGCCGTGATCGAGATTGATCGCATCGTTTAAGGGGTTAAATGGTTAAACATTTTTGTTTGTTTTACCCCTTAACCCCTTTAGGACACAGCCTGTTTTGGCCTTGTGGACACAGATGATTTTTTTCAAATCTGACATGTGTCACTTTATGTGGTAATAACTCCGGAATGCTTTTACCTATCCAAGCGATTCTGAGATTGTTTTCTCGTGACATATTGTACTTTATGTTAGTGAAAAAATGTGGTCGATAAATTCAATATTTATTTGTGAAAAACGTCAAATTTTAGCAAAAATTTGCATTTTTCTAAATTTAAATGTATTTGCTTGTGAAACAGATAGTAATACCACACAAAATAGTTACTAGTTAACATCCCCAATATGTCTACTTTATGTTTGCATCATTTTTTTTCACGTACTTTTATTTTTCTAGGACTTTACAAGGCTTAGAACTTTAGCAGCAATTTCTCATATTTTCAATAAAATTTCAAAAGGCTATTTTTTCAGGGACCAGTTCAGTTCTGAAGTGGCTTTGAGGGCCTTATATATTAGAAAGTCCCCATAAATCACCCCATTTTGAAAACTGTACCCCTCAAGGTATTCAAAACCACGTTCAGAAAATAATTTAACCCTTTAGGCTTTTCACAGGAATTAAGGCAAAGTAGAGGTGAAATTTACGAATTTCATTTTTTTTGCCGAAATTCATTTGTAATAAAAAAAAATCTGTAACACAGAAGGTTTTACCAGAGAAACGCAACTCAATATTTATTGCCCAGATTCTGCAGATTTTAGAAATATCCAACATGTGGCCCTAGTGTCCTAATGGACTGAAATACCGGCCTCAGAAGCAAAGGAGCACCTAGTGGATTTTGGGGCCTCCTTTTTTTAGGAATATATTTTAGGCACCATGTCAGGTTTCAGGAGGTCTTGTGGTACCTAAACAGTCGAAACCCCCCCAAAGTGACCCCATTTTGGAAACTACACCCCTCAAGGCAATTTTCTAGGGGTATAGTTAGCATATTGACCCCACAGTTTTTTTGCAGAATTTAGTGGAATTAGTCTGTGAAGATGAAAATCACCTATTTTTCTGTGGAAACATTGAATTTTTTCATTTTTACAAGGAATAAAGGAGAAAAAGCACCCCAAAATTTGTAAAGCAATTTCTCCCGATTACGGCAATACCCCATATGTGGTCGTAAACTGATGTTTGGACCCACAGCAAGGCTCAGAAGGGAGGGAGCGCCTTTTGGATTTTGGAGCGCAGATTTTGCTGGATTGGTTTTCAGTGCCATGTCGGGTTTGCAACGCCCCGGAGGGACCAAAACAGTGGAAACCCCCTAAAAGTGACCCCATTTTGGAATCTACACCCCTCAAGGAATTTTTCTAGGGGTATAGTGAGCGTTTTGGCCCCTCAGGATCTTTTTTAGAGCTAAGGTGACCAAAAAACAGCGATTTTGGCGCTTTAAATTCTTTATTTATTACAGCGTTCACCGTGCGCAATAAATTACGTTTTCATTTATTCTGCCGGTCGGTATGATTATGGCGATACCATATGTGTATAGATTTTTTTAAGTTTTGCAGCCGTAACGTTTTTTATTTTTTCGTCAAAAAAGCTGTGGGAGGTCTTGTTTTTTGCGGGACGGGTTGTAGTTTTTATTGGTTCCATTTTGGGATAAATGCAACTTTTTGATCACTTTTTATTCTCTATCTTGGGAGGGGTGGTGACCAAAAAATAGCGATGCTGACAGTTTTCCGTTTATTTTGTTTGCGGCGTTCACCGTGCGGAAAAATTAACATGATAGTTTCATAGATTGGGTCGTTACGAACGCGGCGATACCAAATATGTGTACTTTTTTTTTACGTTTTCATTTTTTCCTTATAATAAATGACTTATTATAGGAAAACAAAACCTTTTATTTTTACACTTTTATAAAACATTTTTATTAACTTTTTTTTACTTTTTACACTTTCTTCTTTGACCTGCAGCTCTGATCGCTGCTAGAATACATTACACTACCTATTCCAACTGTCAGTGTGACGTCACAGTCACTCTGACAGTTGGTCTACGAGGATCAGCAGAGGCTGATCCTCATAGGCTGACATACATGGCAGACTTGGGGGCCGTTGTCTGGCCCCCGGGTGCCATCACAAGCATCAGAAGCCCCCACGATTGCATGGGGGCTGCTGATGCGCTACAAACCCGCTACATGCGGAGATCGCAATCGAGCCCCGCATGTAACGGGTTAATTGCCGAAATCAGCGGCGATGAGCCGCTGATCGGCAACACTGGAGAGTGTCAGCTGTCGGGGACAGCTGATCTCCAAGTTCCCGATGCACACTGTCGCCGACAGTGTGCATCGGGAACGGCACAGTGACTTTCTGTCACTCTGACAGGAAGCCTATCAGGACAAGCCGAAGGTTGGTCCTGATGGGCTTCCGTCCATGGCAGACCCGGAAGCCATTGTTTGGCTTCCATTTGCCATACTAACTGTCGGCAGATTTCCCCGCCGATTTCGGACGGGGGTCTGCCGATATGTTAGAAACCCCTAAAATTCGGCGATTGCACCCGATCGCCGAATTTAAGGGGTTAATGCGCCGAAATCAGCGGCAAAGGACCGCTGGCCGGCAAGAGGGGAGTGTCAGCTGTCGGCGACAGCTGACCTCCCGATTCCCGGTGCACACTGTCGCCGACAGTGTGCACCGGGATTAACTCAGTAACTGTACGTCCTCGTGCGGGAAGTAACCTCCCGCAACGACGGACAGTTACGTCCTGGTGCGGATAGGGGTTAAGGCCTGATTTACACGAGCGTGTGCGTTCTGCGCACGCAAAAAATGCGGCGTTTTGCGTGTGCAAAATGCACTTAACAGCTGCGTGTGTCATCAGTGTATGATGCGCGGCTGCGAGATTTTTTTCGCAGCCGCCATCATTTTGACACTCCGTTTGGATGTTTGTAAACAGAAAAGCACGTGGTGCTTTTCTGTTTAAATTCACAGTTTGACAGCTGTTGCGCGAATCACGCAGTTCGCACGGAAGTGCTTCCGTGCGACCTGCGTGGTTTTCACGCACCCATTGACTTCAATGGGTGCGTGATGCACGAAAAACGCAGAAATATAGAACATGTCGTGAGTTTTACGCAGCGGACTCGCGCTGCGCAAAACTCACGGACTGTCTGCACTGCCCCATAGACTTGTATAGGTCCGTGCGACCCGCGTGAAAAGCACACGCGTCGCACGGACGTATATCACGGTCGTGTAAATGATGCCTAAGAGTGTGACCTAGTATAGGTCTTTTTTTTTTTTTTTTTTTCTTTTTTTTGCGGAATGAGTTGTTCTAAAGTACGTATAATGTATTGAATGACTATTTTTATACCAGCAATTCCGCTATAGTTTTTTGGGAATTATTTTTACAGTGGTTTAAAGGGACTCTGTCACCAGTTTATCAATTCCCTATCTCCTAACTAATCTAATAGGCTCTTTGCTGCTGATAATTACAGTGAGACTTGTTTTAAAAAAAACAAAAAAAAAAACGTTTATTATTTGCAAGGTTATGAGCATTTTTCTAAATATGCTAATGAGGCTCTAATGGCTAAATAAGAGATGACTCTTTCTTTTCACTCTGGGCAGTGTAATGTTTTCTGTACGACGCTGTCCAATCATCATACAGCTTCTCCCCCTTCCCTGCCTAGCAACACAGTGTGATCATATAGTATACAGCTTCCATTCCTGACTGTGTTTTCAACTGGTGATACCTCCGGTTGTGTCACAGCTAGAACTGCAATCCTGTTGTCATATCTGAATCTCCTCTTTCATATGCCACCAGATCCTATATTCTAGGTGGTCCACAGCCCGAAATATGGTCTGAGGTGATCCCCTTCCCTCCAACCTCAGTCTCTCACACTGTGTGAAGCGGGTTCATGCTGATAGGGCAGCGTCAGGGGCTGTGAGGAGGCTCCACTTCCGGAGAATTGCTGCTGTCACCTCCCAGTTGTATAGAAAAGGCTCATTTACATATTTAGAAAAATGCTCATAACTTTGCAAATGTTTTTAAAACAAGTCACACTGTTATCAGCAGCAAAGCGCCTATTAGATTAGTTAGGTGATAGGGAATGGTTAAACTGGTGACAGTCTCTTTAAATAATATGTTCACTCTTATTGTGCATGTCGTTATTATTACGGAGATACCAAATTTATGTTTTGGGTCTTTTTTTACTACCTTTTGTACTCTTGTGTCTCTGCATTTCAAGACCCAAAACATTATTTTTCCATCAACGAAACTTTAAAGGCTTATTTTTTGCGGGACAACCTGTATCCAAAAATAGTACCAACAAAAACTACGTGATTTTTTAAAACAAATTTTTATTATTGTTTTTGGGATTCTGGATAAACTAAAAAAACAACACTATTCTTCAAAATGGTGCTATTAAAAAATACAACTTGTCCCGCAAAAAGCAAGACCGTATACAGCTATGTCGACGCAAAAATAAAAACTTTATAGCTCTTGGAATGCGATGATGGAAAAATGTAAAAAATAGCTTGGTCATTAAGGTCTCAAATAGGCTGGTCATTAAGGGGTTAACTGAATAGCTGGGGTAAGACATAAGAGCATTTACAGGTTTATGCGACACAAAATAACATAGCTCCCCTAGTGGTGGCAAAACAAATTTAGCATTAAACTGTGCACTTCAGGAGAAATTATAGAGTGGGGGGATTAGTTCGGAAACCAGTCCTGTGTTCTGATCCTGCATTCATCTGTTACTCCCTTAGGCTGGCCGTACACAGCTGTTTGCGGAACAATTGTCTAGCCGACAGCTATTCCTCCTGACTCCCCCAATAAATATGCACACTCCGCTCAGCCGAGCTTGCATGTGTTTTCAAATGGGCGAAGGGGAGACTCCTCTTGTGGCTTAGCTATTAAGAAACAAAAGTATTGAGCATGTTAAAATTCAAAATGCTCGACCCTTCTCTCCCCCCACATCTGCCATCAGGGGAGAGTTGGGACGCCACCATACACATTAGACAACCTGTATCCAAAAATAGTACCAACAAAAACTACGTGATTTTTTTTTTTTATTATTATTGTTTTTGGGATTCCGGATAAACTAAAAAAACAACACTATTCTGATTGTTTTTTTTTTATGTCGTTCCCCAAGTGGGAATAATAACATGTTTGTTTTATATTGGGGGTCGTTACAGATGTGTGTTTTTTTTTTTTTTTTTTAATTAAACCTAGTGTAATTAAACTCTTTTTTTTCTTTATTAAGATTTCTTATTTTTTGTATTGCAGTGGATTGGGCCTATTAGGCTCTTGTACATGGCAGACCTGGGGACCATTGTTGGGACCCTGGCTGCCATGGCAATCCACAGGCACCCTGTGATCATCTTGCAGGGGATGCCGATGGGCTTACAGAGGCATCTGAGAGGTTAAACAGCTGGGAATGGAGTTATCGTCGATCTTGGCTGTTGTGGCAGGGTGTCGGCTGCATGTTACAACTGATACCCGCTTGCACATGTCCTGAGCCTGCACCATCCCGGTGCTAGAACCACCCATGCTGTACCATTATGGCACTATGCGGGAAGTGGTTAAAGAAGACATCCGTTCTTCTGACATCCTTGTTTTAGTAAATACTTGTATTTGTCATAAAATAACAATTTTGGAACGTCTTTTGATTTGTTCCTCTCATTTTTCCTGGAAATGTATGAATAAATTGTTAACTGGGTGGTACCTTTATCCATGTCAATGTAGTGTGTCCCTACACCCTTTGCTACTGTCCAGTCAGTGCTGACCGTATTAGATTATGTAGGGACCCACCTTATTGACAGGAGAGGAATGGTAACACCCAGTTGTCAATTTATTCATGCGTTTCCAGGAGGAATAAAAGAACAACACAAAGCAGAGTTGTAAGAAACGATGCTCCAGAATTGTTATTTCGTGGGGAATACAAATACTTACTGAAACAAATATTTTGGGATGAGCCGACAGGTCCTTAAAATGTGGATAAAGGGTAGAATGACTGTACTTGACTACTTGTAATAGAGCCCTGGTCAGCTATTACTTGCAAGAATATTGATTCAAGTACTGCTGGTGCAGTCTGCAGTACAAGCGAATATAAGGAACTTTGTAATATATCTTATTAGAGAAAAATCCAGCCTTGCCAACTTACACCCCCCACCCCCACACCCCCACCTCCCCATATAACTATTCACTCACTCTGAATTTACTGCTAAATCTGTCTCCTCAAGACTGGACAGATTATCAGCTCACTGAGGGATCCGGTTGCAGCTGCCAATAGCAGTATTTTGAGGGGAGGGGGGAGGACTGAGCATGAGCAGAGTGAAAAGGAGGCAGAGAGAGGCTAGAAGACGCTGCAGCTTCTAGTGAGTGTTATACAGTGAAGGAAATGAGTATTTGATCCCTTGCTGATTTTGTAAGTTTGCCCACTGTCAAAGACATGAACAGTCTAGAATTTTTAGGCTAGGTTAATTTTACCAGTAAGAGATAGATTATATTAAAAAAAACAAAAAAAAAAACAGAAAATCACATAGTCAAAATTATATATATATTTATTTGCATTGTGCACAGAGAAATAAGTATTTGATCCCTTTGGCAAACAAGACTTAATACTTGGTGGCAAAACCCTTGTTGGCAAGCACAGCAGTCAGACGTTTTTTGTAGTTGATGATGAGGTTTGCACACATGTTAGATGGAATTTTGGCCCACTCCTCTTTGCAGATCATCTGTAAATCATTAAGATTTCGAGGCTGTCACTCGGCAACTCGGATCTTCAGCTCCCTCCATAAGTTTTCGATGGGATTAAGGTCTGGAGACTGGCTAGGCCACTCCATGACCTTAATGTGCTTCTTTTTGAGCCACTCCTTTGTTGCCTTGGCTGTATGTTTCGGGTCATTGTCGTGCTGGAAGACCCAGCCACGAGCCATTTTTAATGTCCTGGTGGAGGGAAGGAGGTTGTCACTCAGGATTTGACGGTACATGGCTCCATCCATTCACCCATTGATGCAGTGAAGTAGTCCTGTGCACTTAGCAGAGAAACACCCCCAAAACATAATGTTTCCACCTCCATACTTGACAGTGGGGACGGTGTTCTTTGGGTCATAGGCAGCAGTTCTCTTCCTCCAAACACGGCGAGTTGAGTTAATGCCAAAGAGCTCAATTTTAGTCTCATCTGACCACAGCACATTCTCCCAATCACTCTCAGAATCATCCAGATGTTCATTTGCAAACTTCAGACGGGCCTGTACATGTACCTTCTTGAGCAGGGGGACCTTGCGGGCACTGCAGGATTTTAATCCATTACGGCGTAATGTGTTACCAATGGTTTTCTTGGTGACTGTGGTCCCAGCTGCCTTGAGATCATTAACAAGTTCCCCCGTGTAGTTTTCGGCTGAGCTCTCACCTTCCTCAGGATCAAGGATACCCCACGAGGTGAGATTTTGCATGGAGCCCCAGATCGATTTCGATTGACAGTCATTTTGTATGTCTTCCATTTTCTTACTATTGCACCAACAGTTGTCTCCTTCTCACCCAGCGTCTTACTTATGGTTTTGTAGCCCATTCCAGCCTTGTGCAGGTCTATGATCTTGTCCCTGACATCCTTAGAAAGCTCTTTGGTCTTGCCCATGTTGTAGAGTTTAGAGTCGGACTGATTAATTGAGTCTGTGGACAGGAGTCTTTTATACAGGTGACCATGTAAGACAGCTGTCTTTAATGCAGGCACCAAGTTGATTTGGAGCGTGTAACTGGTCTGGAGGAGGCTGAACTCTTAATGGTTGGTAGGGGATCAAATACTTATTTCTCTGTGCACAATGCAAATAAATATATATATAATTTTGACAATGTGATTTTCTGTTTTTGTTTTATATAATCTATCTCTCACTGGTAAAATTAACCAAGCCTAAAAATTCTAGACTGTTCATGTCTTTGACAGTGGGCAAACTTACAATATCAGCAAGGGATGAAATACTTATTTCCTTCACTGTATCTCACCCCAGTGCTGGAGTCAAAGCTACACTGATCCCTACTGCTGTCTTCCATGCTGATGCTAGTTCTGGATATGTCATAAATAGAGATAGGAGAGTAGGATTCTTTTCTGTGTGCTGTGCATGGCAGACATGATAGATGTTTGGCTCTGCCCACTAGCTCAGAGAAAACTGAGAATTAGAGAAACACTGCAGATTAGAAAACTGCTTAAAAAAAAAAATAAAGAATAAAAGTCATATAATGACCAGAAATAGTTATTCCTTAGATACACACATATGACACTTATTCCTAAAATTCACCGGAAAGTTTAGGTACGCTTTAAAACTAATGTACATGCAGTGGGTACGGTTGGGTGATGTCTTTGGGAGAGTCAGCCACCGGCAAGGGCTCCTCAGGAGCTCTGTATGTTATTCGTGCAAGAGTGGGACTCCATACCACAAGCAATGCTCCACAACCTTGTGTATGCCAGCCCACTGTACTGCCTCCTGAGAGGTGCTTCTGTTTATTTTGACCACAGTGGGGACGCTACTGGTGTTTTCGTGGTTTTGCTTTTTGTAACCCTGTTCGTGTGAAGTTCTACATTTTTGAACCATTTAGTTGCAGTCTGTCGCAAATAACCTTTTTCCTTAATTTTTGAGCACCAGTGTATATATTGTATTTAATCTGATGGCACAATAAATAGAAGAAGTGATTTACTCCCCTAATAATTACCCACTTGATGTTCGAGCATTTAGTTAGTTCTATAACCTCCGCAGCTGCCTATCTGATCACTGGCATTTCCATAATGAGTGTTCATTTTGTGCTTCTATTAAATCTGTTTGCAGAGAATTGGTGCTAAATGAGCAATTGATCAGTGAGGCAGCGGTACTTCATGCTTCAGCTCCTATAATTCACCTAGTGTTGTAGCACTTTTATTAAAGCAGTCATACATGATTAAATCCCTTCCACAATGTAGGTAAAAAAAAGCCTGAAATTTATATTGTAATTATTCCTTAGTGAACCTAAATAGGTTCAAAATTCTCTGCTAATTTAAATTTGTAATATATATTTTAGAGAAATGATTTGTCTGATACAAAGCTCCAGATCCCCTGCATAGACACTGATTTTTGCGTAGAGGGAGCTTACTCCCCCTAGTGGGGTTTGCATGCAACCAGGTTATGTTTTAACTCTAGCTCTATACAGGGGATTTAGACTCTGTATCAGAAAACTGAACAGGCCATACTTACCAGGGCAGGTACACACACCACTTCACAGCAGGACGCCTACAAACCACAATGCTACGAAGGGGGAGATTGCCAATCTTCCTCTACGTAGCATTAGGGTTTGTCTGTGTCATGTTGGGAAGTGGTGTGTGTACCCTTATGTGTAAGTATGACCTGTACAGCACAGAATTTTGGACCTAAAAGATGATATGATAAAAGGTGGAGATTAACTTCAAGAATTGTCCAGATTCACTATATGACCAAAAGTATGTGGTAACCCCACTTTTATTGAGTTCTAGTGTTTCAGCTACACACATTGTAAACGGGGGCATATAATCCAGCACACAGCCATGGAATCTGCCTAGACAAACATTGCTAGTAGTATAGGTGGTAATCAACAGTTGTAAACTTAAACATGGGATGTTATAAAACCCCTTTGCCACAATTCAGCTTGTAAAATTTCTGATCTGCTAAATCTGTCCCGATCACCTGTTAGTGCTATTACTATGAAGTAGGAGCAATTTAGCCAAGAAATAGTAGAGCACAAAAATTTACAGAGCGGGGCCGCCAGGGGCTGAAGTGAGTGGCGTGTAAAAATCACCTATCCTCTGCGTTACTACAGAGTGACAAACTGTTTCTGGAAGTGACATCCGCACAAGAACTTTGCATTGGTAACTTTGTAAAATGGGTTCTCCTGGTCGAGCAGCTGCACACAAGCCTAAGTTCACCATGTGCAATGCCAATCGTCAGCTAGACCGGTGTAAAGGATGCCACCACTGGATTCTAGAGCAGTGAAAATGTATTTTCTGGAGGGACGAATATGGGATTTTTATGCTTTTGTGGAGACTGAGATTATCACGCCATTAGTGGACAACTACTCTGACTAATGAACAATTTTGTTCCCTTCCAATCTTTTTCAGAGCCATCTTTAGAACTATATCTTCTCATCCATAATCTAGACAGTCCTATGTTAAGAGGAGACAAAAGTCAACAAGTACTTGGGCAGCTGGCTTCTATCTCCAATATCCATTTTCTGGCTTCCATTGACCACATAAATGCCCCTTTAAGTAAGTGAATGTACACTGTTTTTACTGGTTAAATTGTAATATTTTTTTCTTTTAAAGCGGTTCTGCCTTTGGACAATCCCTACTTGTTAGACATGTCCCTTGTCAATAAGCATATCACAAAGTGTCCTCCTGATACAGCGATCAGCTGTAATCTGTGGGAAAACCGGATTTAAATTTCCCTGCAGCGCAACCAGAGAGAGAAATAAGCATTGCACACTGCCCATTCATATAAATGGGTTGTCTGTATAATACAGGACAGGTCCTCCAGAGCGAGGGATGCTCTTTGTGACTTCTCTCCACTCTGCCCAACAGATGAGGATCCTCAACCGGGGACCCCCTCTATTTAAAAAAATAAAATAAAAAAATGTTAATTAAATCCGGACTCCAAATAATTGTAATAATGACAAACACCTTTTGTAGTCATGAGGCAGTTTTTAGAATACTGTCTTGGTTTCTTGTGTCGGTCCCTTCTTCCCCTCTTCGTTATTTGAATTTATTTTATAAGAATGTGTAATCTTTTAATTGAGGCAGGGCTAGAAGGTACAACAGAATGCGTCTTTATTAGCAGTATCAGAGCCCAGGATTTATTTTTTACGAAATAATGAAAAATCACATGCAACAAATCATATTCTGCTCTTGTGTGCCTCTATTGTTTCCCAGTGTCTCATTGCAATAAAGTAACCTGCTGCAGATGCAAAGTAGGAACCAGCACATATACAGTTAGGTCCGGAATTATTTGGACAGTAGCACAAGTTTTGTCATTTTAGCTGTTTACCAAAACATATTGAATATACAGTTATATAATCAATATGGACTTAGAGTGCAGACTCCCAGCTTTAATTTGAAGGTATTCACATCATAATTTGAGGAAGGGTTTAGGAATTACAGCTCTTTAATATGTAGCTGCCTTTTTTTCAAGGGACCAAAGGTAATTGGACAATTATCTCAAAAGCTATTTAATGGGCTGCATGGGCTATTCCCTCGTTAATCCATCATCAATTAAGCAGGTAAAAGGTCTGGAGTTGAATCCAGGTGTGGCATTTGCACTTGGAAGCTGTTGCTGTGAACCCACAACATGAGGTCAAAAGAGCTCTCAATGCAAGTGAAACAGACCATCGTTAGGCTGAAAAAAAAAGAAGAAATCCATCAGAGAGAGCACAAATGTTAGGAGTGGCCAAATCAACAGTTTGGTACATTCATGAAATCACCAGTGCACACTTTTTTTTTTTTCAAGAAGTCCAAAAGGCCTGGACATCCACGGAAGACAACAGTGGTGAAATGATCGCAGAATCCTTTCCATGGTGAAGAAAAACCCCTTCGCAACATCTACCCAAGTGAAGAAAACTCTCCTGGAAGTAGGTGGATCAGTATCTAAGTCTACCATAAAGAGAAGACTTCATGGGAGCAAATACAGAGGGTTCACCACAAGGTGCAAACCATTAATCAGCCTCAAAAATAGAAAGGCCAGATTAGACTTTGCCAAATAACATGTAAAGATGCCGCCCAGTTCTGGAACAGCATTCTTTGGACAGATGAAACTAAGATCAACCTGTACCAGAATGATGGGAGGAAGAAAGTATGGAGAAGGCTTGGAACGGCTCATGATCCAAAGCACACCACATCCTCTGCCTCCACCATGCTTTACAGTGTGATGGCATGGGCATGCATGGCTGCCAAAGGCACAGGGTCACTAGTGTTTATTGATGATGTGACTGGAGACAGAAGCTTCCGGATGAATTCTGAAGTGTTCAGGGATTTACCTTCTGCTCAGATTCAACCAAATGCAGCAAGGTTGATTAGACGTCGCTTCACAGTACAGATGGACAATGACCCAAAACATACTGTGAAAGCAACCAAGTTTTTTTTTTTTAAGGCAAAGAAGTGGAATATTCTGCAATGGCCAAGTCAATCACCAGATCTCAACCGATCGAGCTGCATTTCACTTGCTTAAGACAAAACTTAAAGAGGCTCTGTCACCAGATTTTGCAACCCCTATCTGCTATTGCAGCAGATCGGCGCTGCAATGTAGATTACAGTAACGTTTTTATTTTTTAAAAACGAGCATTTTTGGCCAAGTTATGACCATTTTTGTATTTATGCAAATGAGGCTTGCACAAGTCCAAGTGGGCGTGTATTATGTGCGTACATCGGGGCGTTTTTACTACTTTTACTAGCTGGGCGTTCTGACGAGAAGTATCATCCACTTCTCTTCAGAACGCCCAGCTTCTGGCAGTGCACAGACACACAGCGTGTTCTCGAGAGATCACGCTGTGACGTCACTCGCTTCCTGCCCCTGCATCGTGTCGGCCACATCGGCACCAGAGGCTACAGTTGATTCTGCAGCAGCATCAGCGTTTGCAGGTAAGTCGATGTAGCTACTTACCTGCAAACGCTGATGCTGCTGCAGAATCAACTGTAGCCTCTGGTGCCGATGTGTCCTCGCTCGTCCGACACGATGCAGGACCTGTGAGTGACGACACAGCGTGATTTCTCGAGAACACGGCTGTGTCTGCACTGCCAGAAGCTGGGCGTTCTGAAGAGAAGTGGATGATACTTCTCGTCAGAACGCCCAGCTAGTAAAAGTAGTAAAAACGCCCCGATGTACGCGCATAATACACGCCCAGTTGGACTTTTACTTTTCAACACGCCCACTTGGACTTTTGCAAGCCTCATTTGCATAAATACAAAAATGGTCATAACTTGGCCAAAAATGCTCGTTTTTTAAAAATAAAAACGTTACTGTAATCTACATTGCAGCGCCGATCTGCTGCAATAGCAGATAGGGGTTGCAAAATCTGGTGACAGAGCCTCTTTAACCCCTTAATGACCGGGCCTGAAAAGACGTTAATGACCAGCTCAATTTTTCTGTTTTTGCCTCTCTGCGCTTCAGCAGCCATAACTTTTTTATTTTTTCATTGACGTGGCTGTATGAGGCCTTGTTTTATGCGAGAGAAATAGTATTTTATTTTTCCCACAGTTTGGGGGTAAAAAAATTTTTTTTTACGCCGTGAATATAGGAAAAAGCGATTCTCGGAATAGTTTTTTGGGTTTTTTATCCCGTTCACGTTTCACGCTAAATAACCCGTTAGATTAATTCTTCAGGTTATTACGGTCGTGTAGATACCTAATATGCGTAGGTTTTTTGTTTTTATTTAGTGTAGGGGCAATAAAATGTATTTAATGCAAAATAAAGACTCTTTTTGGCACTTTTTTTATTTATTTATTTGTTTTGTTACTTTTTTTTTTTTTAATCCCATCAAGGGATAACTTTATTTGTAACTTTATTTTTTACTTGTAATGTATTAGCATACTTCTGTACGCTAATACATTACACTGTGTCACTATGACACAGGCTGCTGATCGGGCAGCACATAGTGTGCCCGAACAGCAGGCACACGGAACAGACAGCCCTGGGGTCCTTTGTAGGTCCCCAGGGCTGACTGCAGAGGGATTCCCCAGTGTTTGATCGCATCACTGGAATCCCAGGGATGCGATCAAAGAGGGAAATTCCCTTTGATCATGCCGCGGTCACGGACCGCGGTAATGAAAGGGTTACACAGCTGGGGTCCGAATGTTTGCCGACCCCAGCTGTGTTCAGGAGGCTGCTCTAAGATCAGGAGCTGTTAGTAACAGCTCCTGCTTAGAGGATGAGTGCTCACACGAGCGTTCATCAGCCTGATCTGCAGCGACACCAAAAGACGTCTCTGTAGATTAAGCACCCGCACCGCCTGACGTCAAAAGACAGTGGGCGGTCGGGAAGGAGTTAAGGCAGAAAGACCCACAAACAATCAACAACTGAAGAGAGCGGCAGTAAAGGCCGGGCAAACCATCACAAAGGAGGAAACCCAGCGTTTGGTGATGTCCATGGGTTCCAGACTTCAGGCAGTCATTGCCTGCAAAGGATTCTCTACAAAGTATTACATTTTTTTTTTATTTCTGGTAATGTTAATTTGTCCAATTACTTTTGAGCCCCTGAAATGAGGAGAATGTGTAGAAAAATGGTTGCAATTCCTAAACTTCTCGCAGGATATTTTTGTTCAACCCCTTGAATTAAACCTGAAAGTCTACACTTCAATTGCATACAGGGAGCTGGGTGGCATTACCTACAGGGGACAGGGTGGCATTCCTACAGGGAGCTGGGTGGCATTACCTACAGGGAACAGGGTGGCATTCCTACAGGGGGCTGGGTGGCATCACCTACAGGGGGCAGGTTGGCATCGCCTGCAGGGGGCTGTGTGGCATCGCCTACAGGGGGCTGTGTGGCATCACCTACAGGGGGCTGTGTGGCATCACCTACAGGGGGCTGTGTGGCATCACCTACAGGGGGCTGTGTGGCATCACCTACAGGGGGCTGGGTGGCATCACCTACAGGGGGCTGGGTGGCATCACCTACCAGGGGGGCTGTGGCATTATCTACAAAGGGCTGTGTGTGGCAACAAATTTAAATGAAATTCATCCGATTTTAAAACGGACAGGGAAAAAACCAGATGCAAATCGGCCGGGAAAAACGGCCGATTTTTCCGGCCGACACTCGGACCCTGTCGTGTGAATGAGGCCTAAGAGTAGTTAAGCTATAGAATGCCCTCGCCCAAGAGGTAGTGATAGCAGATACTATGTCAGCACTTAAAAAAAGGCTAGATAATTATTTACTGACAAATGGAATTGAGGGTTATAAGTTATAATTAATCAAGCAATAAATGACGGGTAGTTTATTGAGAAAGGTTGAAGTTGATGGACCTGTGTCTTTTTTTTAAGCTACAGTTAGGTCCAGAATTATTTGGACAGTGACACAAGTTTTGTCATTTTAGCTGTTTACCAAAACATATTGAATATACAGTTATATAATCAATATGGGCTTAAAGTGCAGACTCTCAGCTTTAATTTGAGGGGATTCACATCCTAATTTTCTCTCCACAACGCCCACTTGGCCATATAGTAAAACACGCCCAGTTGCCCATTGAGAAACTCATTAGCATAAAGCTAATATAGGCCATAACTCCGTAAAAAATGATTGTTTTTCTAAATAAAAAACACTGCTGTAATCTACATTACAGCGCTGATCATATTATGTAGAAGATAGGCCACTTATAATGTGGTGACAGAGCCTCTTTAAGGCAGAAAGACCCACAAACATGCAACAACTGAAGATGCTGCAGTAAGGCCGGGCAAAGCATCACAAAGGAGGAAACCCAGCGTTGGTGATGTCCATGGGTTCCAGACTTCAGGCAGTCATTGCCTGCAAAGGATTCTCTACAAAGCAAAAAAATATATAAACATTTTATTTCTGGTAATGTTAATTTGTCCAATTACTTTTGAGCACCTGAAATGAGGAGGATGTGTAGAAAAATAGTTGCAATTCCTAAACGTTTCACAGGACATTTTTGTTCAACCCCTTGAATTAAACCTGAAAGTCTACACTTCAATTGTATCTCAGTTGTTTCATTTCAAATCCAATGTGGAGGCAGCAGAGCCCAAATCATGAAGATTGTGTCACTGTCCAAATAATTCTGGACCGAACTGTAGCTCTCACCAGTAGAAAGATATGGAAGTATCTAGCTAGTATTTACAAACTACTGGTTTGGTTTGTTTTTTTATAATACTGTGATACTGCCTTGTGTAATCTATTTTAATACACAAAGCGTATTGTATGGTAGTTGCTCCTCTCCAAAATTGCAGTATGAGAGTAAGTAGTTTACATTCCCTGTATTAACGTCACTGTAACAAGTAATGTTTTGTTTTTTGGGGGGTTTTTTGGTTTTATTTTTAAATTGCCCTTCACCGCTTGGAGTTTTGGAATTTTGGCCTTAATTTCTCTATGAATTAACAACCTGGAGAAGCTGAATACAGTGTATGCTGAATTGTATACATGTACGCATGTTGACCTTTGTGATTCATGATCTGCAATAGTTCTGACAATCTGTCTTTATCTAATAATTATTAGATAATATTGTTTTTTTTTTTTTGGTTTTTTTTTTCCAGTGTGGGACCAGTCAAAACAAAGCCTCTATAACTGGCTCTGGTTTGAAGCTACTACTTACAGTTCCTACATAGAAGAGACCTCCTATGAAAATTCATTGCTGGTGAAACGCTCTGGAGCACTAGCCCTCAGCTCTCTCACACATGTACTCCGCAGTCTCACACCGAATGCCAGGTACGTAGATTTTATTTCTTATGGAAGAGAAACCGACTAAAAGCTATGTACACAGTTGACCGGAAAAAAAATGTTTTTACATATTTAACAGGTTACGTGGAGTTAAAGTTGCACTAAGTTTCAGGCTACAGTCTCTTGTTCCATATTTCAAACTTTTTTCTCATGTGGGCATGTCCCTCCCAGAAGTACATGATGGACGCGAAGTCTGTTTGTCCGGGATACTGCTGTGTTAACTAGCTATCGTGTATCCGCACAGCTTCATTCCTGTACTGCTTTCCCCTTCTAATTCAGTCTATGAAGGTTATCCTCTCTACTGTGCATACACTGACACTTATGCTGCCTGTGTGTGATCTCTTCCCTTCTTCCCCTGTAGATTCTATCTGGTGAGTTCTCTCCTTTCTATTTTGCCCTGGATGATCACCCCCCTCCCTCCCCCTGCACCTTTTCTATAGCATGTCTGTCATATACAGACTTTATAGCAACAATATAGTAGGAAATAATTTATGAAGACTTTTTAAAAAGTTGCTTCATTTTGCAGTAAGGAAGTAAATGAATAAACAAAAAAAAAAATATAGAAATTTGTACAAATAGCCATTGAACCTTTTTTCGACATTTGGCGTACAGTTGAGTCCTAGCCGGGAAGGAGAAGTATGGAGCGGGATGACAGGCTGACCCCGCTGTATAATCAGCGGGTGTTGGCTGTATGTTACAGCCGACACAAAGGCAGAATTTTTTCCCAGTTTCCCAATATATTCTATAGTACAATAATTGGTGCTGTGAAAAACCACAACTTGTCCAGCAAAGAACATGCCCTCATACTGCTCTATTTAAAAATAAAAAAGTTATGGCTTTTACAATCCAGGGAAGAAAAAATGAAAAATCAAAAACTGCCTGTGATGGCAAGCGGTTAAAGGGAACCTGTCATGCTAAATACAGTCTTGTCAGCAGGCAGTAGATTATAGAGCAGAAGGAGTTGAGAAAATTGATATGTAGTTTTGTGGCAAAATTTCCAGTAAAACTTGTCATTTATTGATCTAAATCTCTGCTCAGTCTGGGCTTAGGAGTCCAATGGGTGGTCCTACTCCGTGATGGTCAGCGAACACTGTATGCAGACTAATACAGGGAAGACTGTCAAACACTGATGTTTAAAGTTTGTTTTTTTTTGACAAAAGGCCAAATGTCACTCCAATTGTAGCATTAGTTGCAGTTTGAAACCACGATACTACTCGCTATATACTTATTGCTCTTGTCCTAAGTTGTCAGTGCAGGAACGCTGAGAAGCTTCAATTGACTACTGAGGTATAGTGAAGCTGTCCAACGCTAGATATATAACTCGCTATATCTAGTATTTAGACAGTTGGGGGTAGGGGGGGGGTTATATCCTAAAACTGATGCAGAGATCTGAGAAGACCATATTACCACCGTCTTTAGATCTACCATGATGTAAACGAATTTCAAACCTTCATAGACCTAACAGCTCATTGAATTTTCCACAAATTTTTATGTATAAGATTTTCTATTCTTTATATAATATCTTGCTCTTTAGGGGCATTTTCCATCTGCTTGCAGAGTATCAGAGGGCCAACAAAGACAACCCTTCATATACAGGTATGTGTTTTGGTTGTGCATTGTGTGACATTGCATTGTAATTGATTTATAGTTTGCTAATCTTTAATTAGTTATTAACATTTTCAATAATACAAAACAGACCATACAGTCAATAAACCCACCCCACCCTCCCTTGATGAGGAGCAGCGCACACACACACACACACACACACACACCGGCACACACACACCGACACACAAAGGGTTGTCCTTTAAGAATGGCCTAGTAATCATACAATGTGATATGAAGGACTCTGTTCATAAGAGGCATTATCACAACCAGTTAGCGGAATAGCCCAAACCCTGAAACCATTAGGAGAAGGCTCCAAGAAAAGCTGTGAATTGATCAACCATATGAATGGAATCTTTCGAATGGAGAAACACATTTATATCAAACAAGGTACTATGATAAAATTTGGAGGATCAATT
The DNA here is from genome assembly GCF_050947455.1 of Rhinoderma darwinii. Classification (NCBI taxonomy): domain Eukaryota; kingdom Metazoa; phylum Chordata; class Amphibia; order Anura; family Rhinodermatidae; genus Rhinoderma; species Rhinoderma darwinii. Next base: position 55,478,519 of record NC_134692.1, read on the forward strand.
TTAAGCCAATGAGCAGCAAGTAATTTGGGGGCCTGGTAGAGAATTTTCTGAGATGTTAATTGATGAAGTACCCTGAGAAGTAAATTGGACACAACTCAAAACTCCCACTATAGCTGTCTGAGGGATTGTGACCCGAAACAAGGTGCATAATAAACGAAACACACAAGACCAAAATGGCTGTATGACAGGACAACCACAGAACATAATGTAAAATATTCACTGATTCAGCTGGACATCTTGGACACAACGTACCCCCATGCAATATAATGCCCCAATAGTGTCTAGTAAAAATAATAAAATACATACTCGCCTAACACCGTTCCAACAAAGAGTGGAGGAGATCCCTCTGCTCCTCCGGTCTATGTGGCTCGGCGCATATTTTCAGATTCTTCTGCACTTCTGGCATATACCGGCGTTTCAGGCATCCTATTGGTCCATGGTGTCAATGCCTGTCCCATTTACTTCTTGTTTAGCCTCAAAGCCCACGTGCCACGGTGAATGGACAGTGCCCGCCCCAATGGTGTGTGTGTATGTGTGTGTATGTGTGTGTATGTATATATATATATATATATATATATATATATATATACACAGATGATGGGTTGTATACAGGGATGATGGCAGGCTGGTATATACGGGGATGGTGTGTGTGTGTGTGTGTATATATATATATATATATATATATGTATACACACCAGTCAGCCTTCATCCCTATATATGACTCCCATCATCTCTTTATACAAGGATGATGGGGGTTATATACAAGGCTGATGGCTGCTATATACAGGGATGATGGGGTAATATACAGGGACCTCCATGATCCCTGTATATTACCCCATCAACCCCGCATATAACTCCTCATCATCCATGTATGTACTGGGACTGGCACTGTCCGCTCGCCCTGGCGCTCGGGCATTGATGGTAAACGAAAAGTAAATAGGGCGAGCATTGAGGATTCAGTAGACCAATAGGATGCCTGAAACGCCGGTATATGCCAGAAGTCCAGCATAGACAGGCGCGAGGCAGTGATGTCATCCTGCCTGCGCTGAGCCTTTTGTACAATGTTACACCGTGAATAGTAGAGCAGGGAACTGACTGCTCCCTGTTCCACTGTAGGATTCAACTGTATCTGCGTCCCAAAAAAAACGAGATGCACAAGATGACCTCGGTTAACTGCGCTGAATTTCGATTTGGATTTTTTTTAAGTGTAATTGTCCAGCCCTAATTCGGAGTCTATTTTCTTTGCTCTTCCTTATTATAAAATAGTTTTTGCTATAGTTTTAACACTACATTCTGAAGTACACACTGTAGATGATGTGCTCGGTTGTTTTAACCTTTGAAAGGCTTTTGCGATCTTCATAATATTGGGCCTACGCTGTTTTTTTGGTCTCATGCACAACTGGGATTGAAGGGCTTCCACGTCCAGCTTGCTGAAAATCCAGTTCTTTTTTTTCATTTTACACATCTTATGCTTAGCATTTTGTCTTCCGTTATACTTCAGTCATTTTTCCATAATTTCTTTAGGTCTCTCATTTCAAGATTTTTATCAACAATGCCGTGAAGCATTTCTTGTTAACAGCGACTTAACGCTCAGGGCTCAACTGACTGAGTTTAGAGACCACAAGCTGATCCGAACTAAAAAGGTAGGTTTTATGGCATGGAGTTATTGCAGTCATGTCTTTTTATTATACAGCGACAGAAGTGATCTCCTTATCATTAGAGGGTGGGGGGGTTTTAGTCACCGATGACAGCTCTATAATACTTCTGAGGCCTAGAAAAGGCAGGATAGCAACATTAAACACACACATATAGGCTCTGTATGCATCTCCCCTGTCACTCCCTGGACTCGAGGGCTACAGTCTCCATGAAGAAATAGTCTATTGACACGTTTAACCATTAACCCCTTAGTGACCACCGTGAAAAGGCATATTGGTGGTCACTAAGGGTCTTTAGGCTAGGCCGCCCACTTTTCACAGCCGAGCCTAAGGCCCTATGCACACGGCCGTGCCCGTAATCACGGTCTGCGATTTCAGGCACTCGCATATTTAGCCCGTGCTCCCATACAAAGTATGGGAACACAGCCCATAAAAAGCAAAACCTAGGACATGTCCTATCTTTTGCGGAGGCTCTCTACGGCCTGGACACCTTCCCGTAGATATACCGGAAGGTGTCCGTGGTCAATAGAAATGAATGGGTCTATAATTACGTTCCGCAATTACGGATGAACACTATGGTCGTGTGCATGTGGCCTAAGTCCTGCACGGGTGATCCGTGCAGGCTGGAGCGGGTGCTCGGCTGTCTGATGACAGACGAGCTCATGCTCCAATGGTAGCGATCGAAGTTTACTTAGATTGCGGCCTTTTAACCTCTTAAATGCTGCGGTCAGTAGCGACCGCAACATTTAAGTTGTTTACAGACTGAGAGAGCTCCCTCTGTCACCCATTGGCGGCCCGCAAATGCAATAGGGGGTCATGGTAGCCGGGGGCCCCAGGCCTGCCCTGGCTATATGCATATTATGCTGTGCCAGAGGCATGGCCTAATAATGCTTTGATATACTGAGTATACCAAAGCATTATATCTGCGATCTAAAGATCGCCTAGTGACGTCCCCTAGTGGGACTAAAAAAAAAAAAGTTATAAATGTTAAATAAATAATAATTATTACAGTAAAAAAAACAAAACTTTTTTTCCCATAATGGAAAACAAAGTTAACATGTAATTTAAACCGCAAGGTGAACGCCGCAAAAGGAAAAATTAGAAATTGCTATTGTGCTATTTATGAAAATTGTCTCGTCCCACAAAAAAACAAGCCCACATATCACTTCATTGACGTAAAAATAAAAAAGTTACGGCTCTTTGAAAGAAACGGCGCAAAAAACACAAAAAACATTTGAGTTCAAAATACTTTTTATTGTGCAAAAGTAGTAAAACATAGAAAACCTATGCATTTGTGGTATCATCGTAATCGTACCGACCCATGGAATAAAGGTAATGGCGAACCGCGTGAATTTAATAAGCATAGAATAATGGTGGAACTTCTGGCTTTTTTTTCTATTCCCCCACCAAAAAAAAAAAAAGTTGATAAAAAAAATATGTACCCCCACAGTGGGGCCAATAAAAAGTACAACTAATTCCGCAGAAAACAAGTCCTCATACAGCTGTGTAGATGGAAATATAAAAAAGTTATAGGTCTTTGAATGCGACTATAGAAAAACGAAAACAATTGCTTGGTCATTAGGCTAAAATAGGCAGGTCACTAAGGGGTTAACGCCTATTCATTGCAGCTTCCATAAAGCAGTGACACCTTGCAGTGCTGTTTTATACAATGTAGAAAGGAAGTGTGTGCCTTCTTAATATGGCGGCTCCCTGGGAAGTTTTCAAAAAGAAATGGCTACAATATATATATATTTTTTTTTAAATGTTAAATAATAACAATGTGGAATAAATATTTTTGAACTTCTGCAGACTAAAACAGGGCTAGTTCACACTGAGTTTTTTTGCAGGAGGAAATTTCCTCCTGCAAAATCTGCTCCAGGCGTTTTTTGCACAGTGGTTTGAAAAAACATGTCAAAACACTCGTCGAGGCGTTTTTTTTTCCCCGTCTCTCACGGATTAAAATGGGGTTTTGGAGGCGGAAACAGTCTCGCGATGCGTCATGTCGCTTCTTTTTACCGAGCGGTGGTTTTTCCGCTCACTAAAAAAAACGCCCCTGCCTCCCATTGGGAGGCATTTTCGGACGTTTTTTTTTACGAGTTTTGCGGAGCGGTTTCTGTGCCAAAAAACTCGACAAAAAAAACTGTGTGAACAGGGCCTTACAATGAGCGACGGATGTATTTGTCACAAGCAGGTGTTCGTTCCTGCATAGCGACTGATGCATCCGTCGCTTTGATCTCATGGTTACTGCCAGTGTACCCACGAGATCAGGGTCAGGAGCACGGCTGTTATACACAGCCAGGCTCCTGCCGCAACTGCTAGAATAGAATCGCTCTCAGGTTCCGGAAGTTTAACCCATTAGATGCTGCTGTCAATATTGACAGCGGCATCTAATCTGTTTGACAGAGGGAGGGAGCTCCCTCTGTCACCCCATCGGCAGCCCCGCAACGATCTTGCAGGACGCTGATCTGTTTCCATGGCAGCCTGGGGCCTAACAAAGCCCCCAGGTCTGCCTTCCGCATATGCCTAGTAGGCCATGCCAGAGGCATGTCCTACAAGTTTTACACTGACAGGCAATAATGCTTTGGTATACTGACAACCAATATAAGTATACCAAAGCATTATGTCTGCAATCAGAAGATCGCAAAGTGAAGTCTCCTAGCGGGACAAAAAAAAAAAAAAGTAAAATAGTTAGATAAACTTTATGAAAAATAAAATAAAAATATTACACTAAAAATAAAATCACTTTTTTCCCCAAAACATTAATTAAACCGCCAAGTGAACGGCGTCCAAAAAGACGCAAAAAAACAAATGGCAAAATTGCTTTTAAAGGGGTTTTTATTTTGCAAACGTAGGAAAACATAAAACCTTTACATAATTGGTATCCCCGAAATCACGCTGTCCCATAGAATAAAGGTAACATGTTATTTACGCCGAATGGTGAACGGTGTAAATTTATAACGTCGAAATTAATGCGGGAATAGCTGTTTAACTTTTATTTAAGGAGAGAATAGAAAATAATCAATATATTATATGCACCCAAAAATTGTGTAATTGACAACTCGTCCTGCAAAAATTCTAGGGAATTTAGGAACCACTTTTTTTTTTTCCCCTCGTTCTTCCTCTTCTCTCAGGCCACACCCATAACCTTTTAATTTTTATATATAATTTTTTTTCCTCAAGCTTATGTAGTTGTTTGGAGGCTTCGATTTATCCATGGACTCTTCAGTAACGAGTGACATGGCTGGGCCAGATGAGGAGTCTGCAGAATGTTAGTGTCCACTGCACTTGACAAATTACCACAGTAGAAAATAAGTTTAGTTTCATTAAGGGTATGTTCACACACACTAATTACGGACGTAAATCGGGCGTATTAACCCCCGAATTACGTCCAAAATTACGGCTTGAATGCGTTGACAAACATCTGCCCATTGAAAGCAATGGGCTGACGTTTGTCTGTTCACACGAGGCGTATATTTACGCGCCGCTGTCAAAAGACGGCGCGTAAATAGACGCCCGCGTCAAAGAAGTGACCTGTCACTTCTTGGGGCGTAATTGGAGCCGTTATTCATTGACTCCAATGAAAAGCAGTGCCAATTACGTCCGTAATGGACGCGGCGTTCAAGCGCCTGCACATGCCGCTACGGCTGAAATGACGGGGCTGTTTTCTCCTGGAAACAGCCCCGTAATTTCGGCCGTTACGGACGCTGTCGTGTGAACATACCCTAAAAAGAACTAGACCTAGTTTACACTGTTTTTTGCTGCAGAAACGGTGGCAAAAAACTTCCAAAATCGCCTTCAATGGGAGGCAGAGGCTTTTTTTTTTTTTCCCGCGAACGGAAAAAAATGCTTCCGGGAAAGAAGCGACATGCCCTTAATTCGTGCGTTTCCGTCTCTGACCTCCTATTGCCATCAATGGGAGGCAGAGAAAGCGTTTTTTGCAGCGTTTTAGGCCCGCAGCACTCAATGGCCACGGTAAGTGTTCTGTCGGGAAAGGTCGGAATTTTGAGGCAGGTTTTTGTGCCTGCAAAATACTGTGTGAACGTACACTACTAGGTATTATATTTTCAGGAGTATTTCGGGGGTGTTTATACCTCGAAAAACCCCTGAAAAAACGGAAGTAGAACGCCTCCAAAGATCTGCCCATTGATTTCAATGGAAAAGAATGCCGTATTTCCCGACTGGGCGTTTTTTTTATGCCTCGTTTTCCAAAAACGCCATGTAAAAAACGCTGCAAAAATTCAGAGTGGCTTAAAAAAACATCTGAAAATCAGGAGCTGTTTTCCCTTGAAAACACCTCCGTATTTTCAGACGTTTTTGATTTTGTGTGTGCACATACCCTTAAGTGTTTCAAGTGGCTTCTGAAATGGACCTTCATTTAAGATCACGTGAGTGAATTGTATAGATAGCAGTTCCTTGCTCTAACGGTATTATAATGCTGGTAGAAATGTTAAATATATGTTGCATTATCGTTGGCAGGGTCCAGATGGTGTGGAATATTTGATCATCCCACTTGATTTAGGGACCTTATCAGATTTTTTGGACATGGAAGACAAAGAAGGGTGAGAGCAGAACCATCAACACAAGAGCAACAATTGCGAACTTTGCTTGAGGGCCTCGTCAATGATCTTCAGATACACTGCTCGGATGCTGGTGACGCAACAGGAGAATTTGCCCTACAAATATATACGGTCGTTGTATGTAACCGGGTGCTACAGTATTGAGCATGCCCAATTTTGCATCTTGAGAGATGAACATTGCATTAAAATAACATTTGCTATTGGCTGCTATGTGACAAACCGTTAACATTGATTGAGTATGTTAACATGCAGCAGGTGAACATATTGGGACACTGTTCAAAATAAGCTTTCAATTTCTAAAGAACCTTTTCAAGAAATGAGGGCTGGAATCAAAGGCCGAGTTCACACGAGCTTGAACCCCTCCCCCAGATTAAAATCAATGGAAGGTGTTTTCGGACGTGTTTTGGCTCTGTTTCCGACGCGGTTCCCGTGTCAAAAAAACTGTGTGAACATACCCTAATGGGTGCTACGAGTAACTGCTCCACTTCCCGGCACTAGTTTTGATGTCTTCCCGTTATGTTTTCCGTGTACTATAAATACATGTGTAATATTAACCTGTGTCACAGGATGTCATCAAATAAAATTGGTATTTTATAGTTTCATGAAAGTTGAATGGATGAATTAAGGAAGCACTCTTTAATTAGGTACCTATCTCCCCAATATATATACTCTTTATTTAGTTATTCATTTCCTATCTGAATTCTTCTTATTTAGGCCATGTGACCTCACTCTGACCTAATAAAATTTACAACAGTTAGGGTATGTTCACACGACAGCGCAAAAAACGTCTAAAAATAGGGAGCTGTTTTCAAGGGAAAACAGCCCCTTATTTTCAAACGTTTTTTGAGCAACTCGCGTTTTTCACGGCCGTTTTTGGAGCTGCTTTCATTGGAGTCTATGAGAAAACGGCTCCAAAAACATCCCAAGAAGTGTCCTGCACTTCTTTTGACGAGGATGTAATTTTTACGCGCCGTCTTTTGACAGCGACGCGTAAAATGACAGGTCGTCGGCACAGTACATCGTAAAGCCCATTGAAAGTAATGGGCAGATGTTTGCCAACGTATTGGAGACGTTTTTTCATACGTAATTCGTCTCCATTACGTCTGAAAAACGCCTCCATTACGTCTGAAAATAGGTTGTGTGAACCCAGCCTTAATGTAGATCAGAATCGGCCTCTTTACTTTCTGATTTATGGACTGTATCAAACATGTTCTCCCCAGAGAGGATACAGAAACAACTGTCACTAACTACTGATGAGCAGAGACATAACTATCATATACTTCTCAACCATCCCGGATTACGTGGAACAATCCCGGGCGGCATGTCCTCAGGACGCAGATACAGTTGAACACCATGCCGAAGCAGGAAACAATCAGCTCCCTGCCTCAGAATTAGTTTAGAGCGGAGGAGCAGAGGGAGCTCCTCCGCTCGCCGAGGACTCCCCGGCACAGCGCTACTTTATGCGTTCTGCTCTGGGAAGCCCTTGATGTCACTGTCTACTCCTTCAGCGGATCTGGCTGGGGATTCCGCTCCTAGAGGAAACCCTTGAGGTCACTGTCCATATATGGACATAGACGTCAGTAGAATTCCCGGACAGAGTCTGCAACGGGGATTCCACTCAAGGAGTAGCCACTGATGTCATTGTCCATATATGGACAGTGACATCAGGGCTTCCCTCTAGGAGTGGAGTCCCCGGACTATGCTCTGGCTGGGGATTCCGCTCAGAGTGGGCCCCACTGGCTCTATCTACGCGGGGCAGGGGGGAGCGCTATCTACAGGGTGTGGAACAATCTACATGGACACTGGCGCTATCTACATGGGAACTGGCACCATCTACAAGGGCACTGGAACTAGAGGCAGCTAAGGTGATTATACTGTGGGCACTATACTGCATTGGGGCAGCTATGGAGGCCACTGCTGTATGGGGGAATTTGGGCATTATATTGCATGAGGGCATCTGTGTTGGCTTTATACTGTATGGGGGGGGGGGGGGGCATTATACTGCATGGTGGCAACTAGAGGGTGCTATGGGAGCATGATACTGTGTGGGCTGAACTGGGTGTGTAGAGTCAGGGACTGGGTGGGATTAGAGGCGTGGGTTAAAATAAAAATATTTGCTGCGCCGCATTGGTTGTCCCTCTTTGTGATACTTGAAAGTTGGTGGGTATGCTATCATATGGTTATAATGAATGAGTTTGCAGCTCACTCTCCAGACTTAAGGTCTAGTTCACACGGTTTTATGCAGGCAGAAAAAAATCTGCCTCAACTCCTTCAGGAATTTTGAGGCAGATTTTGACAGCCTGCATTTTTTTTTTTTGCCGTGGATTTCGTGAAACGCTTTTTCTGCCTCCCATTTTTTTTTTAATGGGTGATCAGAGGCAGAACTGTGGCAAGAAAGGATATGCAGCTTTTTTTTTTTTTCCCCACAAGCCGCTAATATCTTCCCTGGAAAAGAAACTCATCTGCCTCCCATTGAAATCAATTGGAGGCGATTTCGGACGTTTTTTGCCACTGAGTCTGATGTGGTTTCCAAGTCAAAAAACTTTGTGTGAACTGGGCCTAACTTGGTGACCGTTACAGTATGTGCCTGCTAATCAGTAGTTAGTGACAGTTGTTTCTTTATCCCCTCTATGGAGAACCTTTTTGGTACAGTCCATAGATCAGGAAGTGAGGAGGCCGACTACATTACATTTAAAGGGATTGTCCACTGCTGGACAACTGATGACCTCATCAGTATATCATCGGTGCGGGTCCAAAACCCGGATCCCGCAGTTAAGCTGCCTCTGCGCACCTGATGTACATGACGGAACCAGTTGGCTCCATCCACTGAATAGCGGCAGAGCTGCAGCACAGCTGATATGCAATGTACGGAGCCAACTGCTTCCGTCTCCGTACATCACATAATGTGCAATAACATCCGGTGCCTGCGGCTGAATGGTGCCCCAAAAAGGCTGAAAATAAGGAAGCTGAATGCCTTCAAACATCTACCCGTTAATTTCAATGGGGAAAAACGGCACTTCGTCCCGATGAGGCGTTTTTGATTTTTTTTTACACGGCTGTCTGAAAAAACTGTGCATAAAAAGAAAGTTCATGTCACTTCTTGAGCCGTTTCTAGAGTTTCTAGAGTCACTAGAAAAAAAAGCTCTAAAAAACGGCTGTAAAAAACCTGCTGAAAATCAGAGGCTGTTTCCCTTTGAAAACGGCTCCGTATTTTACAGCCTTTTTTTTGTTTCGCGTGTGAACATACCCGAACTCCTGTTGATTTTATCAGGTTAGCGTGAGGTCACATGACCCAACTAAAGAGCGACTTACCTTATTTTGTTATTCCTTTCCGTCTGAATTCTTCTGAGTATCTATATTTACTGTGTCTAGATGATTTTTAAAATTGCTGCTTGTCACTATGGAATGTTGTTAAAGAGGCTCTGTCACTTCGGAAGCAAATTGGATTGTACAAACATTGGTCCCCAACCAGTTGCTCTGGCAGAAATTTATTTTAAGAGGCTCTGTGACCACATTATAAGTGCCCTATCTCCTACATAATCTGATCGGCGCTATAATGTAGAGAACAGCAGTGGTTTTTATTTTGAAAAACAATAATTTTTGAGCAAGTTATGAGCAATTTTAGATTTATGCTAATTAGTTTCTTAAAGACCAACTGGGCGTGTTTTTACTTTTGACCAAGTGGGTGTTGTAAAGAAGTGTGAGGCTGACCAATCAGTGACCAATCAGTGACATACACTTCTCATTGTGGGAGGAAGCTTCCCCTCCTCCCAAAAAAAACACAAATTGAGACAGTGAAACCGTTCAATCTGTCTAAATATAATCTTAAGGATGAAACTAGCCTCTTATCCAAGGGCCTGTCTTTCTGTCCAACCACTCCTCCAGATGGTTTTGAAATTTTTATGGATCTTAATAGATTTATGCGCAAACTGACATTGCTACGGCATTTCGCAATTTCTCCCTCTAATATTATACCTATTCCCCTGATACCTTCTTCAGTCCCTATGCCTATCAGAGTAGATATATGCCCAAAATCCACGTTCTATCCTCTCCATCATCGGGGACCAGCCCTTGAAACATCTTTTCAATTTTAGTTAGTAACGATTTCAAAACAATCGAACATCCGATAACCTCACCAAATCTGAACGTTTTTCTTTGAAAAGTTTACAAAAACTCAGCAAATCGTCATACGTTCAGCTGACAAAGGAGGCGGTATTATTATTCAGGACCGCACTGACTACACAAACGAGGCCTATAGACTACTGTCAGATACCAATTTTTATGAAAGATTACAGTCTAACCCTATCCCTTTATTTCAAATCGAATACAAATCCCTCATTGAAAAAGCATTCCTTGACAATATTTTATGCAAAAAAGAAAAATAATTTTTAACTGTCCCTTTCCCTACTATTCCATTTTTATACCATTTGCCTAAAATTCACAAAGCTTTATCCAACCCCCCTGGCAGACCGATCATCTCAGGGATTGGGTCTCTCACCAGTAATGTGTCCCATTTCATTGACATGCACCTCCAACCGTACGTTGTGAAGTTACCATCATACTTGAAAGACTCTACCTATCTCATCAGAGAGCTACATAACTTACAATCCACTCAAGACCTGACAGACCTATGGTTCCAGCCGATGTATCATCTTTGTATACAAATATTCCGCATAACCTTGTCATGCAAGCCATCACTTCATTCCTGACCGCTGATCCACGTTTTCCGAACGATCAGATCAATTTTTTAATTAATTGCATTGATTTTATACTAACTCACAACGCGATGGGGTCACGTTTTGCCCCATCATACGCCAATCTGTATATGGGAGTCTTTGAAGAGTCATATATATATATATATATATATATATATATATAGGGATCATACTTATAGAGACATCATTTTCTATAAACGCTACATTGATGATCTTCTATTTATCATCAAAGGAGACATCTCTGATCACTGCATTAATCAATCACCTCAATAACAATACTTTTGGAATTTCCTTTACACATGTCTCTTCTGCCAACAAAATAGATTTTCTTGATCTCACGATTAAGAATGGGCATTTACTAACCAAAAAAACCCATTTTAAAGCAGTCGACGTCAACAGTTATCTGAATTTTAGGAGCGCTCACTATCCACCATGGCTCAAAAACGTACCTTTTGGTCAATTCAAAAGGATACGAAAAAACGGCTCTAGCGACAAAGATTTCTCTAAAGAATGCAACCTTCTAAGAAAGAGATTCAAAGAAAAAAAACTTCCCGTCTAGTTTGATTAAGGCACCATTTACACGAGCGTAATATACGCGCGTGCTTTTCACGCGTGTCGTACGCACCTATATTAGGCTATGGGGCAGTGCAGACTGCGTGAATTTTGTGCAACGCAAGTGCGTTGCGTAAAACTCACGACATGTCCTTTCTTTGTGCGCTGTTCGCGCATCACGCACCCATTGAAGTCAATGGGTGCGTGAAAACCACGCATGCCGCACGGAAGCATTTCCGTGCGACCTGCGTGATTCGCGCAACAGCTGTCAAACTCTGAATGTAAACAGAAAAGAACCACGTGCTTTTCTGTTTCCAAACATCCAAACGGAGTGTCATAATGATGGCGGCTGCGAGAAAATCTCACAGCCGCGCATCATACACTGATGACACACGCAGCTGTTAAGTGCCTTTTGTGCACGCAAAACGCCTCGTTTTTTGCGTGCGCAAAACGCACACGGTCGTGTAAATCGGGCCTAAGGGTGCTGAATCCAGGGCAAGAGCATTGACGCAAGTTGATTGCATAAACCCTGTAACCCATGACCCAAAAAAAATCCACTGATTTCGGATGCAATTTTATTACCACTTTTAATAAAGGTAGCAGATTGGTCAGCTCCACGCTACAAAAACACTGGCATATCCTTTTGAATGATCAATTTATGAAGACCCTTCTCCCTGTTAAGCCCAAAATTACCTATAGAAGGGCCAAAACCCTAAGGAATTTGATTGCACCCAGCAAATTACACAATATCAAACAGTACCCCCAAAAAATGCCTATGATTACGAATGGTTCTTTTCGTTTTGCGAAAGACTAGATGCCTATGTTGCTCGAATATTGAAAACAAAAAATCCATGTTTACCTCCCTAGTAACCAAAGAAAGTTTTCAGATTAAGAGTTTTTTGAACTGCGGTAGTAGCTACGTAATATATCTGCTGCAGTGTACATGCAATCGTCAATATGTGGGTCGCACCACTCAGGCCCTAAGGAGTAGAATCAACCAACATAGATTCAACATAAAAAATGGCTATTCCAAACACAGTGTATCCCACCATTGCGCTCTCGAACATGAAAGCAATTTTGACGTTATTACTGTCACCCCTATTGAAATCATTCCCTTAGATTTATCCAATCGGTTCATTAGACTGAAACGGAGGGAACATTTTTGGATTTACAAATTGGGGACCCTATAATCCAAATGGCCTCAATGACATAACACAGTCTGCATTGGATTAGCATCAATTTTTCTATTCCGACATTCTGCAATGTATTATCCCCCCTTTAGTGTGAAATTTTCTTTTCTACTACCCTCTATGATAATTTCTGGCTCACACCGATCATTAATATTGTAACACTTCAATATTTGCCAATTACCGATTATTTCAATATTTTGTCTGTATGTCCGGTCATCTTTCATATCATCCTTAACATGGAGTCCCTTTTAGTGTATATTTTCTTATAATTTCTTGTAATATATAATCATTATCGCTCTTTACTTACTGTTCCTCTCCCATCTGGGCTCTGCTACACGCGATCCTTCGCTTGTGCGTGTCATCATGCGTTCCATCCTTTCTTTTTTTGTCCTCCCAGGCCACCGTAATGTTTGCGGTCGCCTGGACTCCGGCAACGATGTTCTGTTTACACTCCAGGTCATATACAGACTGTCTGTACGTATATATTTACGACAATCTGTTGCACTAATCTTTATTTATTGCCTTTATCTCAGGATATGTTGCTTCCTCTCCCCTCTGATAAATTAGATGAACTGAATTTCTGTTTTGCCGCAACACACTGGTTTATTCAATTGTTCATTTATCGATCTTAAACGTATACCTTGCAATTTTATTGTTATATCATGCTTATTTGCACTGTGTATTATGCAAACTTTTACCCTGTTGCTTTGAACTTTGACCTGCCTCTGTTTTGGCATTTGTTTTTTGTTTTTTAATTGGTCCAATCAGCTATATTGTATCTCTGTATATATACACGTTTTGTGTGGGTTTTACTTGCCTGATGAAGACACCAGTCCGGCGTTGAAACGCGAAGCAGCTGTACTTCATTTACCTAATAAATCTATTTGTTCATTTACAACCAAGCAGCGCCTGTATATTCCCATTTTTTACTATTATATATTTATCACTTTTGGCAACCCCTCCGGGTGTTTGCGTTTGGGATTGGCAGCAACTTCTTTTTCATTGCAAATACCTGCCAGTACTTGCAACTACAAGGTGAGCAATTTTCTTGATCAATTCACCCTTCTACGTTACCATCTGAACTACACTATGTGCGCCGTGTCCTTTTCACTTTGCTTTAGCAATACATTAGTGAGAGACGTAATAACAAAACCAAAAAGACAATGGAGGAATTGCAGGTTTTTCCAATTCCACCCCCCAAAGAATTTTTTTTTTTTTTTTTTTTTTTACATTTCACAGTACATTATGGTACTTTAAATATTGGCAATAGAAACTTCAACTCCTCCCACCAACAATAAGAGTTCCCACCGCTCCATTGACCGAAAAATAAAAAAAAGTTATGGCTCTTAGAAGGCAGGGAGTGAAAAACAAAACTGGAAAATGTCTGTGGAGCAAAGAGATTAAAGCATCATCATTTTCGAAAAAAAATGTAGCCACGGTGTGTATCACACATGCGGATTTGTGGACACCATTTTCTGTCCTGCATAAAATTTAACAGTGTGCGTGCACGCATGCACACTTTGTCAGTAATTACGGGCACGGTCGTGTGCATGAGGCCTAAAAAGTCAGTAATTACGTACCCATTCATTTCTATGGCCGACAAACCCCTTCCCATATTTTTACGGGAAGGCGTCAGTGCCATAGAAAGGCTCCGTAAAAGATTGGCCAGGCCCTATTTTTTGCTTTTTACAGACAGTGATCCCATACTTTATAATGGGAGCACGGCCCTTAAATACGGATGACTACGGCTAAGGCTGGCCACAGACAATTACAGACCGGCATTACGGCTACGGCCATGTGCAGGGGGCCTAAGTGCATGTTCACATGCTAAAGTAAAAACTGCTGTAAAATACAGAGCTATTTTCAAGGGAGAACAGCCTGATTTTCAGACATTTTTAAAGCATCAAACATTTTTTTGATGCGTTTTTGGAGCTGTTTTTCTATTGACAATGAAAAATGCCTCCAAAAAACAGCTCAAGAAGTGACATGCACTTTTTTACGGGGCGTTCTTTTATGCACCGTTTTTTTGTTTTGTTTTTTTCAAACAGCCGCGTAAAAAGAAAAAACCACCGTCTGAACATACGTTTGTTTCCTCATTGAAATCAATGGGCAGACGTTTGGAGGTGTTCACGCCCCAAAAAAAGGCTGAAAACACAGCATGTGAACAATAGTGCAGCTTGTGTGTGCTGGAGCCCTGGTAACTACATATAGGGAGGTGGTGGCAAATCACATCTATCGGATACTAAAGTTACAGGGAATTTCATATTGTGAGCAGGAGAGCAACAGATACAGGTCTAAACCACACAGGTGAGCGTGCAGACTGTGCTTTGTGCAGCCGAGTTCATGTCGCAGACAATGTGCAAGATGATTGGCTAAACGGGTTATCCAGGATTAGACCATAGGCTGTGTTTGATATTGCAGCTCATCCCAATACTAAATTCTTGGTGCCACAGGTGCGCCACTTCGTTTGTTTGGCTTAGCTCCCCTCGGAAAGCAGAGCGAGCGGCGTACAGGCTCAATAGAAAGTAAGTCTATACACAGGAAAGCAGAGTAGAGCCAATCAGAAACAAAGCGGCACAGCACTCGAGCGCCTCTACTGCTGTTTTAGTGATCGGTAGGGGGTCTCACTGCTCGAAACTACTTACATGTCACTATGACATGTCAAAAGTTTTCTGAAAGTTTAGTTGCACTTTAAAAACGCTGAAACAGAGGCCACGCAACATTTGGCCTTCATCCACTAACGTGATAAAAATATCTAGAGTTCTAAGAAAAGAAACCCCAGAATTGTGATTTTATCGGAAGTACAATTATTTACTAAAACAAAATGTTAGATAGGTGACAAGTACTCTTAATAATTTAGATACACCACACCTTCACACAGCTTTGCATCAAACAGTAATAATTTGCCGAAAGTACAAAAAAAAAAATTCAACTTTGTGACTAAAACGCTTTGGCCTTATTCTCTCATTGCAGCCAAAACCAGGATTGAATCCTAAATACAGGGGCAACGTAATATAAGGCGCATACATCTATTTTAGACATCCACTCCTGATTTTGGCTTCAAAACACTATGCAAAATACTGGCCAATAATGGTGCCCATGCTGACCCTGCTCTCCTTCCAAAAGCGCCTACAATGGGCACAAACATCAGAACTAGACCATGGAGGCAGGTGGCCTGGTCTGCTGAATGATGGTTTCTTTAACATCATGGGGACAGCTGGGTGCATGGCTTACCTGGGGTGAAGATGGCACCAGGATCCACCATACTAAGAAGGCAAGCCAGCGGAGGCAGTATGACGCTCTGGGCAATGTTCTGCAGGGAAACCTTTGGTCCTGGCCTTTATGTGGATATTACTTTGATACGTACCACCTACCTAAACATTGTTGCAGACCAAGAACACCCCTTCATAGCAAAGATATTCCCTAATGGAAGTGGTCTCCTTCAGCGGATAGTGTCCTGCCACGCTGCAAAAATTGTTCAGGGATGATTTGAGGAACATGACCGGGCTCAAGGTGTTAATTTGACTTTCCCAGATCTCAATCTGAGAATCTGTGGGATGTGCTGAGGAAAAACACAAACAAAAAGTCTGATCGATGGAGACTCCACTTTGCAACTTATAGCACTGAAAAGGATCTCCTGCCAACAGCTTGGTGCCAGATGATACAGGACACATTTAGGCCTTGTTCACACGGCCTGTATTAGACACATCTTACGCACCAAACGCATGATTTAAGCTGCCCATTGACAACGGGAAAGCGCATTGTTAGTGCATACATTTAAACAAACAAGTGCAGCAAAAAAAAAACAGTCAAGTCAATTCTTTGGCGCATAAAACGCACCCGATTCCCATAGTCAATGAGAATCCTAATTACACACCAAAAAGGCCAGCATTTTAAAGAGTGCAAAACCGACCGCAGCATTTAAATCATTAGAAAGAGGGGGGGGGGGGGGCAGCCCCTTCTAACAGCTCATCGCACGCCCCACCCCCCGCAACACAGTCACCGGGGGGGGGGGGCGATTGTTGCTATGGCTGCCTAATGAAGACCCAAGTCCGCCATCTTTGTACACCTATTAAAGAGGCTCTGTCACCAGATTTTGCAGCCCCTATCTGCTATTGCAGCAGATCGGCGCTGCAATGTAGATTACAGTAACGTTTTTATTTTTAAAAAAACGAGCATTTTTGGCCAAGTTATGACCATTTTCGTATTTATGCAAATGAGGCTTCCAAAAGTACAACTGGGCGTGTTGAAAAGTAAAAGTACAACTGGGCGTGTATTATGTGCGTACATCGGGGCGTTTTACTACTTTTACTAGCTGGGTGTTCTGATGAGAAGTATCATCCACTTCTCTTCAGAACGCCCAGCTTCTGGCAGTGCAGACACACAGCGTGTTCTCCAGAGATCACGCTGTGTCGTCACTCACAGGTCCTGCATCGTGTCAGACGAGCGAGGACACATCGGCACCAGAGGCTACATTTGATTCTGCAGCAGCATCGGCGTTTGCAGGTAAGTCGATGTAGCTACTTACCTGCAAACGCTGATGCTGCTGCAGAATCAACTGTAGCCTCTGGTGCCGACACGATGCAGGACCTGTGAGTGACGTCACAGTGCTGCACTGCCAGAAGCTGGGCGTTGTGAAGAGAAGTGGATGATACTTCTCATCAGAACGCCCAGCTAGTAAAAGTAGTAAACACGCCCCGATGTACGCACATAATACACGCCCAGTTGTACTTTTACTTTTCAACACGCCCAGTTGTACTTTTGGAAGCCTCATTTGCATAAATACGAAAATGGTCATAACTTGGCCAAAAATGCTCGTTTTTTAAAAATAAAAACGTTACTGTAATCTACATTGCAGCGCCTATCTGCTGCAATAGCAGATAGGGGTTGCAAAATCTGGTGACAGAGCCTCTTTAAGCCTTGCCTCTGGCAGGGCTTAATAGATGCCTGTCAGAATCACGATATACTGCAATACATTAGTATTGCAGTATATCGTGCAAGCGATATAACGATCGCTGGTTGAAGTCCCATAGGGGGGGACTAATAAAAAAAAAAGTTAAAATTAGTTTTTGTGTGTAAAAAAAAAATAAAATATTAAAAGTTCTAAAAAAAAAAAAAAAACCCTTTTCCCCCCTAGAGCATAGTAAAAAAAGTAAAACATAATTGGTATCGCAGCATCCGTAAAAAAATCTGAACTATTACAATATATCATTATTTAACCCGCACGGGGAACGCCGTAAAAATAATTGTAAACGCCAGAATGTCTATTTTTCTGTTCACCTAATCTCCCACAAAAAAAATTAAATAAAAAGTGATCAAACCGTCGCATGTACACCAAAATGGTATTATTAAAAACTACAATTTATCCCGCAAAAAATAAGCCCTCATACCACTTAGACGGAAAAAAAAAAAAAAAAAAGTTATGGCTCTCGGAATTCGGCGACAAAATACATTTTTTACACTTAGGTTTTACTTGTAAAAGTAGTAAAATATAGGAAAAAAATATATATATATTTGGTATCGCCGTGATCGTATTGACCCGCAGAATAAAGTTAACATGTTGTTTTAATTGCACAGTAAATTCCGTAAACACCATGTAAGAATTGCTGTTTTTTCATTTTCTACCCCACAAATAATTTTTTTCCCGTTTCCTAGTACATTATACGGCAAAATAAATGGTGCTATGAAAAACTACAACTCGTCCCGCAAAAATCAAGCCCTCCTAGTACTATATCGACGGAAAAATAAAGACGTTATGGCTTCTGGAAGGTGGGGGGAGGAAAAACCGAAAATGAAAATCTGAAAGTTGTTTATGACGGGAAGGGGTTAAAATAAGACTCCACAAGCTGATTTGTTCCATTGAAACTTCCCCCTAAAAAAAAAATAATAATCAATCAAAACTAATGTTGGCAAAAAAGCAAAAAATGCTTTAAAAATCCAGCTCCAAAAACACCTGGATTCCAGAGGCTGTTGTCTCTCAAAATCAGCCTTGTATTTTTGGGTTTGAACACATGGCCCAAGTCTCATGAATCCCCAATGTATTCTATCAAAAGTCTTTTCGCAATCTATAGACAAACCCACTAGGAATCTGTTCTAGGTCTACTAGAGGCTGCAGATTGAGACAAGGTGTGGCATCTCTGGCTGGTCTACCTTGTGTAAATCCTGATTGCTTAGACTATAATAAGGCCTCCTGCACACGGCCATAGTAGAGTGACAGGACAGAGTGACAGGACAGAGTGACAGGACAGAGTGACAGGACAGAGTGACAGGACAGAGTGACAGGACAGAGTGACAGGACAGAGTGACAGGACAGAGTGACAGGACAGAGTGACAGGACAGAGTGACAGGACAGAGTGACAGGACAGAGTGACAGGACAGAGTGACAGGACAGAGTGACAGGACAGAGTGACAGGACAGAGTGACAGGACAGAGTGACAGGACAGAGTGACAGGACAGAGTGACAGGACAGAGTGACAGGACAGAGTGACAGGACAGAGTGACAGGACAGAGTGGTTTATTGCGGTAATTCTTGAGCCGTGGAAACCAGTCTGCGTTGGCCCATAGGGTAGCATGTGTTCTATACTATCCACAATTACAGATCGTATACAGCCACAAAACTACGATAGTGTGCATGATGACTAATTCTTGCCAATACCTTCTCCACCCCTAGTATAAAAATTATGGATTTTTAGATTATTATAAAGAGGGCAATTGACCTGTTAGCAATCTTTCATCAGGCTTTGGTATCAAAATTATACTTGTCTCCAGCATTAGATAACCAACTATTCCCATGCAGAACTTAGACATAAGTGTCAAAAAAAGACATTCAAACAGTCTCTGTAGGTTGCACGATACCGGTGTACCCCCTAAGATTAGTCTCCCATAAAAAGCAAAGCCATCTAAAATTTGATGTTTGCAAACATTTTCTTCATTAAAACAATTTTTTTTTTTATACCTACCCAGTAAATATATAGCATGGAAGGGGTTAAAGGAACATTTATAATTGCCATTTACTTTGAATTTTTGGGTTCCTTGTACGTAATTAAAGAGGCTCTCTCCACATTATAAGGGCGGATTTACACGGACCTATGCTAGTCTATGGGGCAGTGCAGACTGTCAGTGATTTTTGCGCAGCGTGAGTCCGCTGCGTAAAACTCACGACAGGTCCTCAGTTTCTGCATTTTTCGCACATCACGCACCCATTGAAGTCAATGGGCGCGTGAAAAGCACGCATGCCACACGGAGGCACCTCCGTGGGACGCGCGTGATTCGCGCAACAGCAGTCAAACTATCAATGTAAACAGAAAAGCACGCAGCCGCACACCGTATGATCACAACACTGAGCTGTCAAGTGCCTTTTGCGGGCTCAAAAAGCAGTGTTTTTTGCACACGCAAACGCTCGTGTAAATCCGCCCTATCTTCTACATAATGTGATCGGTGCTGTAGATTACAGCAGTGATTACAGAAGTGAAGTGTCAGAATTCAGAATACATGAACGTTTGTGCTTGATTTACAGCACAGCAGGCGTAGTCTCACTAGAGGATCACGTACAACGCAGGATCACTATGTGTGGAATAAATGAATGGATAGAAGTGTATGACGCTGATTGGTCAGCGTCATGCACTTCTCTCCACAACGCCCACTTGGTCAAAATGTTAAAAAAAACAAAAAAAAAAAAACACCCAGTTGGGCATTAAGAAACTCATTAGCATAAAACAGGTCGTAACTCAAAATTATCATTTTTCAAAATAAAAAAACACTGCTGTAATCTACATTACAGTGCCAATCACATTATGTACAAGATACACCACTTATAATGTGGTGACAGAGCCTCTTTAAAAAAAAAAAAAGTCTGTTTTATTAAGGCCTCGTGCACACTATCACCGTTTTTGACAGATCCGTGCTTCCATGATTGAATCAGTGTGCTTCCTGTGTTTACTCAGTGTATACTTCGTGTTTGTTTCCTATTCACACTATGTATATGATATTGTGAACGCCGCACATGGTATTCACTGTCCAGCGGTAGTCACTGTCCAGGGTGCTGAAAGAGTTACGGCCGATCAGTGCAGCCCCTGGACAGAGACTACCGCTGGACTACCGCTGGACAGTGAGTACCATGCGCGGCGCTCACAATATGGATTATTATTATTTCATTTAAAAAAAAAAAAAAAAATGATAAAAAAAGAAGTTACTTACCCAGAACTCCCTGCTTCCCCCTCAAGTCCGGCCTCCTGAGAGGATGTTTCAGACCACGTGACCGTTGCAGCCAATTACAGGCTGCAGCGTCATCCAGGGAGGTCGGACTGGATGTCAGAAGAGGGACACGTCACCAAGACAACAGCCGGGGTACGTATGAACTCATTTTTTTTGTTTCTATGGCTGCGTTCCAGCACTGATCAGCAGCCTCTTCTCTCTATCAGTGCTGATAGAGAGAAGGGGCTGCCTATTAGTGCAGTGCAATATCGGTCTCTAGGTGTACCTCTGCCCGCCCGGCCGTTGCTAGGCAACGGCTCCGTCACACACGGACGCCTTCAGTTTTTGACAGACCCATTGACTTGTATGGGTCGCACGGTCACGGAATCTCAGACAAAAGTAGGACATGCTTCACTTTTGTCGGAACAGGACCGTCAAAAAAAACTGAAGTGTGCATGGCCCCATTGAAATGAATTTGTCAGGATGCTAGCAGTCAAAAAACCGGCTAGCACCCTGAAGGAAAAAACAGAAATGGACATGAGGCCTAAGCGATCTGCAGTTAGTGAGAGTTCTGAAAAGCACCTATTAACATATCTGTTCGCCCATCACAAACTGGCACGTAAAAGAAAAAATATACCATCTTATGCAAATAAAAACCACGAAGAGTTGTTGGTTGTCGAATATGGCATTTAATTTGCAAATAGTTTCCATAACAAATATACCAAATCAGAGCAATTTTAAACTTTATTTTTAATAGAAAACCAGGGGATAAAACAAATGGTTAAATTTTGAAAGGCCTTAAATTACATTATTACAGTAGAAAATACAGGAGGTAGAGGGTAAAAAAAAAATTTGAGACAGATCTAGACATAGCAATGCTATTTAAAACATGGTTTGAGGAAAAAAATTAAATAATAAGTTGACTTTAAAAGGGAAAACAATAAATGAGTGATGAAAGCCCTTATATCATGCTTGATACAGGAGGTAGGATGCAATAACAACCAGAAAGACATAATTGAACATGAGAAGTTTTATCTACAGCTCCTGTGTTTGCTTACTGACAACTCAGTCACCCTCTTCATTTTCAGACTCTGATTCTGTAACAAAAATGAAGATTTAAAGCGTAACTAAACGTTCAATCAACTTTTTATTTTCTAGCAGCATGTGTAATATAAATATATTTTGTAATATACTAATGAATTTGGGCTCCTTTTTGTGTTATATGTGTTTTAAATGGCCACTCTGACCACATTTTATTTCTTGCATTTCTCCTGTTGCTAGCAGAAATCCGTACACCGTTTGACCGTATCAGTGTACGGATTCTGCTGCCTATGAGTACGGGTGGGTGGTGGCCCCATCCTGACGTCAGATGTGCACGCCACCATTGTGACGTCAGAAAGGTCTCTCTGCCTCTATACACTACACAGTTCTCTTTAGTGTAACCTGCAGCAGCAGAGCGCATGAAAGAGACTGGTCTCTGTGCCTGGATGATTCTCCCCCTTCCCTCCGGCAAAGTCTCAGGACATTGTAATCTGAGCTGCCAATTAGCATCAGATAAGACTAGGACTGCTCAGTCCATCCCCTCCCAGCACGTCCTGTCTTATCTTCCCTGAACTTGCCAGGGAAAGTGAAAAGAAAAACTCGGATTGCTTTCTTCTGGAGTGTGCAGAGATATTTCCATCTCTGTATACAATGTGTTCTGCTGTGCATAGCTCAGTGCACGCTCACAGTATTGTAGTGATCACCTCAGAGTTCACTGCCCATGAAAGATACAGACAAATCGTAACATCACACACAGTAAGACACGCCCCTAGCAACCAGCCAGAAGTTGCCATCAATCGCTCCAGCACCTCATGGGGTCAGTAGGATTACTTTTTTTTTCTAGGATCATTTTGTGATGCAGTTCATTATTGAATATATATTTACATACAAACGTTTGTACATTCCTGTCTGCATTTGTATGTTTTACTTCATTTTCTGACCCATGTAGATATGGTTTATCACTTGTCTTTCTTTTAGTGTGTCTGTGGACCTTTTTATATAGGTTTGGTTTTAGTATTCTCAATAAAGATTACATATATTTTGATACGTTACAATTGTGTTTTGCATTTCTTTTCGCCTTGGTTAGGTTATCCAGTTTGGATGCAGGCAAACATATACTAAACTTACTTTTTCTCAACCCTCCTAATAAAACTATCTTTTGATATATATTACTTGTATTTGGTGGGTGACCACTACTAGAATTGTCTTTTTAGTTATACATGTCCTAATGTTGGTTGATTACATCTGTATTTTGCTGGAACTATATTTGTTTCTTTGGTTTTACAGTGAAATTCTGCTGCTTCTCCGCAACAAAATGTGCACGCTGCAGAGTGGAAATTCTGCACCGCAGCCTAAATTCCGCACAGTTATTTTCTGCAACGTCTGAACTAAGTTACCTAGAAAGGTATAGAAACTAATGTAAAAAACGGCTGCTGCAGATTTCCACTGCGGACTGTCCGCAGCGGAATTCAACAGCAATTCCGCCATGTCTGAATGTGCCTTAAAGAGTCTGTCTAGCCCTGGCCTTTAGGGTTCATTCACATGTTGCAGTCAGAACCGCATGTGTTTTACTGCTACTTCATGCTTTTTAGACGTGGTTGCGTTTTATTTTTTACTGCATCGAAAAACGCACCAAATTGCATGCAGTTTCTCAATGCGGTTTTAACCGCACCACAATTGATCTAAAATAATTTTCAGCAAAGTGCCATATTACAACTCATTAGAGAGTGTTCATGGTTTTGACCAGATTAAAATAAATAGAAAATCCAGTCAAATTGACCTAGATATACATGTTGAGTAGACGTGAGATCACATTCCGAAAAATGTGATCTTAGATTGCTTCTTACTTGCAGAATTAAAAAATAAAATCAAAACAAAGACTAGACTTAACCCCTTTGGCACTGCACACAAAAACCGGCCTACCTTCTTCGGCGTTCTTGAGCCATTCAACAAATTTTTTCATCTGTTCCAGAAAGACACTTTTTCCTTTTGCAACATGTGCATCTTTGTACCACTTCAAAATGGGCTCTTCACTTAGAACTTCAGCTGAAAAGGAAGAGATTGAGAAGTTAACTCCCTTACCCATTTTTAAACTTCATATCAAAAGACAAAGCGGAAGGAAAATGTTCCTCTGGAATAGGGGTACTTCATGATTCACTAAACCCAAATAACTTAACTTTTCAAGAAACCTTAAAACAAAATTGTGAATTTAAACTGGATTTTGTCAGCATTGAACCCCCCTCCCCCTCCTGTAATAAATCATGGTGTAGAGTGGACTATTCTCTTCCCGGTGTACAAATACTTTTATTTATAATCAATTAAAGCACTTACCTTTGTAAAAAAGCACCACAATTTTCTGGAAAGATTTCATGAAGTGAATGTTGTCATAACAATACTCCTGAATTTTCAGCAGCAAAGTCAGTTCAGACTGACCTTGTGTAGTAAAGGCAGCAAGGAGAGGGCTGTATTGCTGGGGAACAAAAAAAAAAACACGAATGAGCTGTCGCTGTAGGTAGAAATACTTCATAACTTCTGCTCCTCAATAATCTGAACGGTTAACGGAATGCTAGTGGTCACATGACTGTCAGATTCAGATATCCTACAAGTGCTTTTTTTATGGACAAGTCTGTGGGCTATACCTTTTTTTTACTTTTAGACAGACAACTGCACGGATATAAGAAAAGTATGTGTGAGCAGAATTTTAAATACATTTAGATTATACATTTGTAGGATTGACAGATCTAATACATTGCACTACGGGGGATTGCGTGGTTCCTGGCTATTTAAAAGGGGTTGTGATATAAAACACATGTATCCCCTATCCAAAGGATAGGGGATACATGAGTGATCGCTGGGGGTCCGACCGCTGGAACCCCCAGCAATAAGGGGAATCCGAAAGTCACCACAGCACTACACGAGAAGCTTGGGCTTCCGGGAGTCTTCTGCGCATGCGTCAGCGGCTCCATTGATTTCTATGGAGCTGCTGAACAAATAAGCTGGACACAGAACCCAGAAGTCCAAGCTTCTTATATAGAGCTCGGTTACTTTCGGCCCCCTGTTCTCATCACTGGGGATCCCAGCTATCGGACCCCTGCGTTCACACAAGGGATACACATGTTTTATGGTAGACCCCTTTAACTAGTTAAATGCCACGGTCAGTAGCAACCGCAGCATTTACAGGGGTTTTTCCATGAAGGACATTTATGACATATCCACAGGATGTCAAATTTCAGATAGGTTAGGGTACCAGAGGTGGGACTTGCATCTATCTCTAGAATGGTGCCCCCTAAACCCTGTTCTAGCTTTTTGTGCTCTCCCGGCCACTTGGTTACATGTTGAGTTACTGAAACAGCGTAACTCGCTGAGCTATGCTGTTTCCGTAACTCCAATGGAACTGAATAGTAGTTACAGAAACAGAGTAGCTCGCACGCCACTTCTGTAATGGCCATTCATTACTATGGGAGTTACGGAAACAGAGTAGCTCAGCAAGTTACACTGTTTCAGTAACTCAACATGTAACCAAGTGGCCGCTGGTTAAAGTCCTAGGGGAACTAATAAAATGTGTAAAAAATAAATGTAAAAAAAAAAAAAAAAGATATATATATATATATATATATATATATATAAAAAAGCAGAGGATTGGAGCAGCACTGAACAAATGCCTGACTAGGCTGGTGCACAGCTTCAAAAATAAAGGAGTGACCTCTCCTTATGTGTTAGATATCCAAAAAAGAGAACGTGAAGCAGCACTCAAATAAAGTGAATTTATTCATCCAACATGGAACCACAACATTTCACCTCCTCTATGAAGGCATTTTCAAGTGAAAATGCCTTCATAGAGGAGGTGAAACGTTGTGGTTCCATGTTGGATGAATAAATTCACTTTATTTGAGTGCTGCTTCACGTTCTCTTTTTTGGATAGAGAGATATATATATATATGTTTTTTTTTCCCACTCCTAAAAATTTAAAGTAAAAAAAAAAAAAACATTTTCCTACAAGCACAAGGTAAAAAATAACTGGTATCCCTGTGGCCGTAAAACTCCGATCTATTACAATACACCCTTATTTAACTCACTGTGAACAGTGTAAAAAATGTAAAGCATAAGAATAGCTTTTTGTTCACCGTAGCGCTTAAATTAATATTTTTTTTAAATAAAAAAAAAAAGTGAGAAAAAAATATATAAAATAAAAAATTTATGGCACAACGTGGTGAAACAACATTTTTTAAACAAAATACTTTTCTTTGTAAAAGTAGTAAAATAGGAAATATTTTTTCCCTATTTTGTGGTCTAAAACCTGGGTGCGTCTTATAGTACGAAAAATACGGTAAGGCTCGAATAAGGTCAGGAAATAAAAATAAAAACCAGTTGTACAGGCCTGAAGGGAACATTTCTATTTCAAAAGGTGAACTATCAGGGCCCTAAAATAAGGTAACCAGGAGGGGTGGAGCCCAAAACATCTGCTGGAAGCAGCGGTGCCCATATTACACCAGGACACTTTCCCAGCAAAATTACCCAAACTGCAAAAGGTGCAGATTGTGGACCAAAAGGGGGATAAGAAACGACACCATTTATCAGTGCAACACCGGCCTGTGCATACAGGATTGCTTCACAGCATAACACACATCTATGGATTATTTTACCCCATTATACTACCACCATTATAATTGAATATTGCTGGTGTTTTCAAACAAAAAGAACCACTACCAAGCACAATCCACACTCCAAAAGCCAAATGGCGCTCCTTCCCTTCCGAGCCCTACACTCTGCCCAAACAGCTGTTTACTTCCACATATATGGAATCGCCATACCCGGGAGAACCCCTTTGACAATTTTGGGGTGTCTCTCTCCAGTGGTGCAAGCTGTGCACGACATATTTGCCACTGAAATGGCATATCTAGGGAAGAAAAAAAAAAAAAAAAAAAAAAAAAAGTTTTACTTTGCACCATCCACAGTGAATTAATTTATGGTGAAAATGCTCACTACACCCCTTAATAAATGCCATGGGGGGGGGGGGGGGGGGTGTCTTTCAAAATGGGGTCACTTCTCAGGGGTTTCTTTTACTACTTCACATCAGAGCCTCGAATTGTGAGCAGATACTTTGTAAATCACCAAATTAGACCTCCATTTCGTATGGTACTCTTTCATTCCTGAGCTTGGTCGAATGTCCAGGCAAAAGATTAGGGCCACATGTAGGGGTGTTTCAAAAACCGGGAAACAGAATAATTAGAGATCTGTCTTTTCACGGTGGCACAAGCTGGGCGTGGTACCATATTAGTACATCTATGGAAAAATTCCCATTTTCACTGCAACACTGAGTGCACACGAATTTCTGGAAAGCACCTGCAGGGTTAACATGCTCACTACATCCCTAGATGGTTTCCACTGTTTTGTTCCCACAGGAGCTTTGCAAAAGCAAGATGGTGTCCAGAAACTAATCCTGCAAAATCTGCGCTCCAAAAGCCAAATGGCACTACTCCTCTTCGGAGCCCTACTGTGTGCCCAAACAGCAGTTTATGACCACATGAGGTATTTTCGCACACTGCTTGTAGTTTCTAAAATGAGGTATTTTTTGGGGGCGTTTCCTTGTTTTGGCATCACAAGACCTCTTCAAACTGGACATGGCGCCTAAAATATAATGTAATAAAAAGGCGGCCCCAAAATCCACTAGGTGCTCCTTTGCTTCGGAGGCCGGTGCTTCGATCCATTAGCACACTAGGGCAACATCTGGAATATTTCTAAAAACTGCAGAATCTGGGCAATAAATATGGAGTTGCGTTTCTCTTGTAAAACCTTCTGTGTTACAGAAAAGTTAAATATGAATTTCTACAAAAATTTAATTTGTAAATTTCCCCCTCTACTTTGCTTTAATTCTTGTGACACGCCTAAAGGGTTAAGAAACGTTATAAATGCTGTTTTGAATACTATGACGGGTGCAGTTTTTAAAATGGGCGATTTATGGGGGTTTGTATTGTATGGGCCTCTCAAAGCCACTTCAAAAGTGAACTGGTCCCTGAAAAAAAAAAAAAAGCCTTTTGAAATCTTCTTGATAAGGTGAGAAATTTCTGCTAAAGGTCGAAGCCTTGTAACGTCCTGTAAAAATAAGAGGAAGTTCAAAAAACTACGCCAATCTGAAGTAGACATTTGGGTGGATGTTAATTAGCAAGTATTGTGTGTGGTATACAGCAGATACATTTAAAATTTTGAAAAAAGTGCTAATTTTGGTGTTATTTACAATACAACTACTGAATGAAGCGACCAAATTTTACCAGTAACATAGTACAATGTGTCGTGAGAAAACAAATCTCAGAATCGCTTGGATGGGTAAAAATAATCCCAATGTTATTACCACATAAAGTGGGATAGGCCAGATTTGAAAAAGAAGGCTTTGCCAGGAAGTGGCCACAGCGGGAAGGGGTTAAGGCTTGTAATTTCACAGAAACTAAACTGGACAAGAGAACTACAGTGCATGGCAAAGTTTAAATTGAACATTATACGATGTCAAACTATAGCATGGTTTACAGCAGAGATCCCGCTAAACTTTTTCTAACTCAAATATGACAGGTGGTGCAGAGTCACATGGTACTAAAAAGAGGGGAAAATTTTTAAAAAATTAAAGACATGATTCACAAGGATATTACCCTAGTACTCAGCGACAGTGATATGCTACAAAGCTTTAGACATGGCTGGTGCCACTTTGACTCCCTGCTTTAAAGAGGCTCTGTCACCAGATTATAAGTGCCCCATCTCCTACATAATCTGATCGGCGCTGTAATGTAGAGAACAGTGGTTTTTATTTTGAAAACGATAATTTTTGAGCAAGTCCTTAGCAAGTTAGATTTATGCTAATTTGTTTTAGACAACTGGGCGTGTTTTTACTTTTAACCAAGTGGGCGTTGTACAGAGAAGTGTATGACGCTGACCAATCAGCGTCATACACTGCTCATTGTTCCAGCCCAGCTTCTTTCACTGCACAATCACGCTGGGATGGAACAATGAGAAGTGTAGGACACTGATTGGTCACTGATTGGTCAGCCTCATACACTCCTCTGTACAACACCCAGTTGGTAAAAAGTAAAAACACGCCCAGTTGGTCATTAAGAACTAATTAGCATAAATCTAACATTGCTCATAACTTCCTCAAAAAATTATCGTTTTTCAAAATAAAAACCACTGCTGTTATCTACATTACAGCTTATGTAGGCGATATAAAGTACAGAGGAAATAGACTTAGTTATTGCATGATATGCTTGTTTCTAATTGTTACCTTCAAGTGTTTGATGGCTTGCTCTGTAACCAGCTCCTCCTTTTTATTCCATTCTACGCAGCTCATCACACTTGACCACAGGATTCCAATCACGGTTTGCTCGGAGATGTTGTTTTTCTTCATTTCTTCTTTTACATACATACTAATCTAAAAAGTAAAACTGTGTTACATTAGCTATACTGCGTGAACAGCCCTCAGCTGGAACATGCAAGACTCCTAGATTACCTCTTTAAGAGGCTCTCCTCGTGAAATCATCTCTTGTAGTTCTTTCTGAAGCTCCTTGCGAGCACCAATGGTTTGTTGATTCCTGACATATTCCGAAAGCTCCTTCAATCCTGCGTCAGTGAAGTATTTTGTGAAGTGTTCTAAACTCTGCTTGTTTGCAGGGAAAAGTTCCTGAAAATGAGAATGAATGGTAGAAATAATTTTTTCTATTCTCTAGAAACCGGCAATAAATACTATCTACAGATCTGTATATGGAGCCTTATGGTAATTTCTTGGCTTCCAATCTCCTGAAGTCTTGTTAGATCAGGAAAGACTATTTGCTTGCTTTTGGAATGGCTTTCCTGATCTCCGGACAGGATCAGATCAAATCCTCGGTAATAAATATACAGCTTATGCCATGAACTGCAATATGGCCTTAGCCCTTAGGCTTGGTTGCTCAAAACCAACAGAACATTTAACATGCAAGTTTCTCCCTCACATAGAGCATGCTGTATCAAGGATAGTACTTTCTCCTAGAAGCATTGTTGTTTTTAAGGGTAGAATACTGTAGGAAACTGATTAATTATGGGAACCCAAGTCAGTTGACGAGCCTCTGTCCACAAGGCATTAGCGTGCATTCACAGCTGTATTCTTGGTCCAAACGCCTCCATGTTTTCTCCTGTTTTCGAAAAGGAACATCTATGCAAAGTAGAAAATCCTCTGCTACTTTCCTCTAATAGACTTTATATTTGGTCCATTTACGTATTTCTATGGATTTGAACCAAGTTCTTTACAAATTATTTTATTTAAAAATATATATTTATAATTACCAGAAGCCTATTGTCCATGTTTACTTTACGAAGACTAGCAGCTACTGCATTGATATCTTTTTCATTGATCCACGATTTAAATAATTTTACTGCAAATGCTGCTGAAACACCTGTGAAAAAGCAGAAGTTATTTGCTGTAATATGTTTGGATGGATGCTGCATACTTCCATGTATGTTTATGGCTGGGTAGAAAGTTTTTTTTATCAAGAGTCGGTTTCTACATTAGAGCAAGTCACAAGAGCCCTACAGTCAACATTTGCATAGCGATTGCATTTACCGACCACAAGATTTATCAACTATGCATGTAACGTTACGTATACTAGACTCTAGGGAAACTAACCGCTACACAAAAGCAAAAAATATACACTTTATATATGATAGCTACTATCCAAGTGGTCTACTAATGTATTGCTTAAAGGGGTTGTCCGTGACGAGACAACTGATGACCTATCCACAGGATAGATCATCAGTATATGATCTGTGGGGGTCCGACACCCCACACCGATCAGCAGTTCAGTTTGCCTTCGGGGACCGGACGTCCGTGCCAGAAGCAGATGGCACCAGTCACAGAATAGCAGCCGAGCTAGAGTACTGCAGCTCTGCAGTGGTCAGAGCTACCTGCTTCAACTACTGCATACCCTTCAAAACATCCGGCGCCCGGAGCGGATTGGTGCGGGGTCCAGGTGTTGGACCCCCACCGATCATATACTGATGTTCTATCCTGTGGATAGGTAATCAGTTGTCCGGTCTTTAACAAGTATGCAACAATATTTAAAAAACAGGATTGGGCATTCTTGATATTTCCTACCTTCTTTAACCAAGTTCTCATTGTAAAGACTGTTGAGAATTGATGCAGACAGATTCCCGTTGGCCAGAAGTATACCAGTGAGCATGGCCAGCTTATTCCTCTCCGACTCTGAAAAACCTTTCAGAAACAGCAACAGCTACAAGATAAGAGGCAAACATTAAGGCCGGATTCACACGAGAGAGTGTTCGGTCCGTGATATACAGTCCATGTGTCGGCCGTATTTCCCGGACCGATCTCACTGCAGGGAGCCGGGCTCTCAGTATCAGTTATCTATGACACTAGGAGTCTCCGCCTCCCCATGGAACTACTACCCCATACTGAAAACGTGATGACAGTACGGGACAGTTGTCCCGCAGCGAGGCAGTGACATCTAGCATCATAGATAACTAGGATGCTAGGAGCCCGGCTCCCTGCAGTGTGTTCAGTCCAGGAAAGGCGACTGACTGACTCACGAATCCGGCCTAAGGGTCAAATAAAACACGCTACCACAAATCAACAACGGAGGTCAGCTTAAAAGGATGAGGGAAAAAGACGGTCTAAGGCTGCGTTCACATCTGCGTCAGGGCTCCGTTCCGATGGAAAAGGCAACGGAGTCCTGACACAGATGTGACCGTAACCTTATGGATCAAAAGTGGCTGTACTGCGCCCCCCACCCCCCAGTAACCAACCAGATTTTATTTTCTGAACTGCACTTGGAATAGAGTATTTAGCAGCATAAACTGACTCGTTGGGACGAAGCATTTTCTCCAAGACATTATTTGGGCCCCAATTATAGAAAATAAGCAAAACATTTCACACCTTCTTGACCTCATCTTCAAAGCCTTTTTCCAGGTATTTATAGCGCCTGATTAGCTTGTTAAAAACCTAAGAGCAAAGAAATAATAATAATTTAGAATTGCACTTCCAGAAACGTTACTTTGAGTGCGGCCAGTCCAGTGGGGGACAGACCGTGGGTATATGCTGTTGCCACTGGGAGGAGTGACAAAAAAAAAACAACACATGTTGGCACCTCCTACAGGCACGGAGCAAATTCAGTCTAGACTGAAGCAGAACACAAGGTAAACCCAATAGCAGAACTAGATAGGAAACAGTGTCCAACAGACAACCATATCAACTGCAGAAATCTAATGGGTGGGAGCAGCGTCCCCCACCGGACTGGATGAGAAAAGGATTAGTGCGCGCTAATAAAAATCTTCTTTTCTCGTAGTCTCATTGGGGGACACAAGCTGTGCACATCCGTAAGCAGTTCCCAAGAGAGGGAATGGACTAAAAAGGATGTGATCACCTACTCCACAGATGCCTGCAAAACATTGCGACCAGAGTAGTATCCACTGTAGAACTTGGTAAACATGTGCAGAGATGACCAGGTACAGGTAGCCAGCTTGCACATCTGAGGAACAGAAACCTTACTGCGCACAGCCCAGGAAGCACCAACTGTCCTAAGGTAATGAGCCGTAATCTGGTACGGATAATTTCCACCTCCCTTTAAGCCAGTATACCCCGCAAATAGTCAACTGAATCCATCAAGCTATAGAAGCCCGAGAGGCCACCAAGCCTATCCCTATTACCACAAACAAAGAATCAGAAGTGAGAGGCAGACCCGCAAGGCACAGACAACATCCAGATTGTGAAAAGAGAATTCCTTAGGATGGACTTGAGACGGGCAGAAGGATATGCTTGTTTAGTTGAAAGGAGGAGACCACAGTGTTAAATATGGTAGACAAGACAACGCTATCTGTTCAGAAAACCTCCATATAGGAGGTCACCGCCGCAAGAAACACCATCTTCCAGGTGAGGATACTTTATATATATTTAAAAAAAAACAAAAAAACAAAAAAAAAAAAACGACCTCCGTTTTGTTTTAACATATAAACTGAGCTGACTGCAGAGCGGTTACAACCAAAGTCAGATCCCAGGGTAGGAGTTGGGAGGGACGTGGAGAACTGTGTGAGCAACCAAAATCTTGGGAGAAAAATAAATAAATAATAAAAACGGAGGAAAATACCAATCCAGACCAGCATAGCCACGTCTTTCAAGTGTTACGGTAAATGCAGGCAGAAGGCTTCATAGCCTTCAATATTATGTGTATCACCCGCTCGGACAAGTCCAGTGGAACCTTCTGGATCAAGTTCATGTTCACAACCTATCCCAGCTGGAGAAAGTCCAGTGAAGAGCACTCTCCAGGGTCGACCCATTTGCCACTTCTGAAATCTGTAACCCCGTTGACCCCAGGATGTGCAGTTGAGGGAGCAGAGCTTCGCATACTCCAGAATCTGTGGCCATTGCTGCAGAACACAATTTCCTTCCTTGGTGCTTTAGATGGACAGTGTCTCAGCAGTAGCCTCTCTGAACTCAGCAGCTGGACTGAAGAGTCATCCAATTTAGCAGACAGGAATATCGTTCTCATTTCTAGGAGGCTGATGGAAACAGAGTCCTGGTGGGACCACACCACCCCCAACCCCAGAGACTCGCATCTGTAGATAGGACCTGCCAGCGGAGGAGAAAGGAGCAGCTCAGAGGGATGGATATAGAGGAGAGCCTGAATTGAGGAACCATCATACGGTCAGGGGGAAGTCCGATATGTTGGTTCAAGGATTTCAGAGAGCGGTTCCACAAGGGGAGGATTGTCTTTAAAGCAGACTACGATGAAACTGGGCAAACTGAATGGCTATAAAAAAACAAAAATATAAAAACAAAGCCACTGTAGTGCCCAGGACATTCATGTAGAATCAGAGGCGGGAGCCCCCTCCACACATACCCTACTGCAGGTGGAGCACAGAAAACCCATGGGGCCGTTAGCAGGGTGAATATGAGTGCCACAAACGGATAATAGGGAGGGGAAACCGCAGGAAGCAGAGATGGAAAGGGGTAATTGGAGAGGTGAAGGTATGCGTCCTTTATGTTCACAAAAGAGAAAATCCCCCTGATCCATGAAGGTTGCGACCAAGTGAAGGGACTTAATGCAGAAATGACAAACCTTGACATAGGCATTCAAACATTTGTGGTCCAGGATAGGGCGTGCCAGCCTGTCATTTTCAAGAATGACAAATTGGAGTGAAGTCCTCGAAATTCCTGGTCTCACCAATCTATAGGGAACTTAAGGGGATTAATGGAGTTATTTGTTTTGAGAGACATTTAAAAGGAGGGTCGAGAAAGAAATATGAGGGCCAACGAATGGTGTGGTTGGAGACGGCAGACTTACCTGATGCAGATCTTCAAGATCTATATCATTCAATGCAAGATTCTGTTTGACTGTATAACTATAGATTTCGCTGTAAATTAATATAAACATTTGAAGTCTTTCCTCCCTGTGCATGGTTCTTTAGGGGGTTGGTATGCATGGTGCTCCTTGGATGTTAGGGAAAGTGGGAGGGGAGGGAGAGGGTATGTAACTTATCGTAAAGTATTGTCTGTATGTATAATGGCGTGTCTTTTTGCTGGAAAAATTCATAAAATTTGATTTAAAAAAATAAAAAAAATAAAGAAGAAGTCCTCAAAATTCCTGATCATTAGGGACAGGGGTGATTACTCTGACTCAAGAGTAAGTTTATCGCCTGAAAAAAGGCAGTTGCCCTGGCAAGCAACAGAGGAGGCATGGACAGGAAGAATCTGTTGGGTGGTAGGCTTACAAAGCATCTTTTTCCTGAGGCGACAACTACACGCAGAGATCTGATAGAGCCACACATCCTTGAAGTGCAGAAGCCTGAACTAATCTAACCTTCTCTGGGTTCTGTGTCCTGAGGATGGGGGGGGGGGGGGGTGCCAAGAGGGACAAGGGAGGAGGGCTTGTTCAGAGTCCTGGTGGACTGAGGAATCTGCGAAAGGGACAAAAACTGACTGTTTCCTGGAAGCTATGGCACAATCGACCTTGGTGCCAGAGCAGTGAGCGCTCTTTCCACCTGTGACTTCCAAAAATTATCTCATCCAGGCAGGTCTCAGAGGTGGGAACCCGTGAAGGGAAGAGTTGTCAAGGACTGCTTGGCAACAGTGTCGGTGGACCAGTATTCAAGCTAAGCAGTTCTTTGGATGGCAACCATGGAACCGGAGGCAAGGGCCACAAGGCATCTTGCATCCAGTGAGGCTTTGCAGATATTTGGTGGCACAAGACAGCTAATGAGAGGTTCACTAATTCTTCAGTGGGTGCCCCAGAGAGAATACTGTGACGGAGTTGGCAAACCCATTAGGTGGAGACGCTTACTACTGCTTGGTTCAGCTGAGTCGGTCTCAAAGACAGACCAGTAGTTTCAAAGGAGGACATAAAAGGACTCTATGCCACGGTTCACAGGATCCCAGCAAGGGACTACTTCTGCCAAAGGAATAGTAGTAGTCTTGGCTAGGAGAGACAGAAGGGCCTACCGATGGCAATTTTGTCCAATTGTAGGATATTTTTTTCCCAGAAAAGAATACAAGATTCAAAACGTGCGGTCTGGGAAAACTCCTTGTTAGGATGTTTCCATTCCCTTGAGACTGCCTCTGAGTGAGAGGGAAAAGACTCGAGACCGTCTGGGACAGCAATAGGATATCGCAGCTGAGGGAGACTGTTCCGTGTCAGTGACTTGTAAGGTGTCCCAGACTGCGGTGATAAGACTGTCCACTTTAGATGACAGTTTAAAAGATTGCTCCTCATCCATTTCAGAGTTGGAATATGAAACTTCTTCTTTGGACAAAATCGGCCTAAAAAGGAGGGAGCAGCAGGGGGGGGGAAGAGACCAAGATAGGATATCAATATCAGGTAAAAACAGGCAGATATAACCCATTTTTGGGCCTGCCACTTGAGGAAGACTGATGCTAGAATTGGAGGCCGGCATGTAACATCCAAAAGAGTAAGTCATCCACATGAAATCTTTTGGAATAAGTGGAGCAAACAAACATAGCGAGTTACAAAGGTTGAGTATTCGCCTCGTGTTTCCGATACGGCAGTAGAGGGTTCTGCCTCCTACCGACACAAAGTTAAATATATAGCAGTTATTTTACCGCTCAGACGGTCATATAGAAGAGTCTGATATGTATCGAAGGGTACAAAATCCCCCAGCCTATATGCAAGAAGGCAAATCCTTAGTCCAAATAGTGTGCTTTTTCTTCAACTTGTAGTTCCACACAGGGATCTATGGATTATGCAATGTTTTAAACCTTTTCCCTTTTTTGTGGGATGGAATAAAAAGCATGAAGTGAACTAGTCCAAGAAGTGTTGCACTATTTGTTCCCTTATTCCTTCTTTGGAGATATAGTGTGGTGTTCGACTGGGCTTAGCTGGACCATAGCATCTCTACATCCGTGTGGAACGAACGGTTGAAGAAAAATCCAAAAAGCACCCGATTTTAAGGATTAGCCTTCTAGCATATTGGCTGGGGTATGTTGTACCCTTCGAAGATACGTAGACTGGAACGGTCTTCTATATGACAGAGCGGTAAAATAACGGCTATATTTTATTTGTATCTGGGTGTTGAGGATTTCACCTGGTCTAATTTTGCAAGCTCCGGTCAAAATAACATTGAGTGAAGAGCCAGGGATTATCTAATATTTTGTTTCGACACAAAGATAAGACTGAATTAGCTCAGTGCCCATAGGAGGGGCCAACACTTCATGTCACGCGTCCCAGTGGCAGCAGCAAGTGCCCATGGTCTGTGTCCCCAATGAGACAAGCAAGAAACAGAGAATTATAGGTCTAAAAAAAAAAAAAAAAAAAAAAAAAAAAAAAAAAAAAAAGATGAAACACATGTACACATACCTGAGCAAATGCTTGCATGGTCTCTAGATCTTCCTGTGCAGAAAACACACAGACATTGGTACGGATCACGTCATCTGCCAAAGTGCCACCCGGTGCTAAAAAGAACCATATACGATGGTTATTCCTGAAATGCTATACGCCAGACTATACTAGCGGTTATGTTGCTAATTCCATGTAAAACGATATACTGTGAAGATAAATACGCCAGGATTACATACCCAGCATCCCACCAGCCACGAGGATGTCAAAGAGTGTTTCTGCATAGCGACGGTAGTCAAGCTTTGCTCCTGAAGCATCAAGAAACTTTGCTACTGCTTCCAAATCGTTGCCAGTTTCGTCTAAGCCTTGAATAATGCAGTCTTGAAATTGAGTAGGGTCAAACCTCTCCTTTTCATCTATAGAGGAAAACAAATATATTTGAAACATGAACCATAAAAGATTTATATGCTGTTCAAGGGTGCCCACACGTAGCAGATTTTCCACAGAAATTCTGCAGCAAAATCCGCACGTGTTACGTGCAGATTCAAAGCGGATTTCACCCCTTCTAAATTGAAAAGTGTGAAGTCAGCTCTGAACATCTGGATAAGAATTCTTCAAGTTTCATCCACACAGCTGGTACGGTTATCTGCATGTGCAAATCCACAGCATTTCAGTCCTGTGTGCAAAGGGCCTTACAGATCAGGCCCGTGTCTGAACTTTCCATAACAGAAAAGTAGCCGGTACAATTTACATTTTGGATAGGGAGGGAAGCAATTGTATAAAGCGTCTATCAGCACAAAGTGATCTGTAGTCATCACCAGGAACTCATGCAATTAAGGGACATATTTAAGCTGGCAAAACACATTGATGGAGAATCCTTTTTAATAATTTAAGTTATTGATCTATCATAAATATCAGTCATCAGAAAGGGTCACCCATGAAAGCCAAATTCTACCCTATAACATTAACCAGCGGAAAGGAGGTGAAAGATGTGGAGACGTAAAAGAGTAAACTATAAAGTGATACGGTTGCGTACAATGCCCCAGTCATGCATGTCCGCCCACGTAAAAGGTGCTCACCTATTAAAAGTAAAATACATTACCTCTTTTTCGGGTCTTAAAACGCTGGCCGGATAGCGTTGGCTTTTGTTGCTTTTGATTATTCATAAAAAAGATGCCCTGTGAAAGTGAAACTTAGATTAGCTTAAAATGAAAGCTTAGCAGTGAGAAGTATAAAGCCCCGCTCACAATGTTTTTTTTCTTCAATCAGTGGTATACGTTGGGAGGAGTCCCGGCGTACACCTCCGACATCCCACTGTATAGAAAAATATCACATTATTTATCCCACAAGTAGACGGCGTAATTTAAAAAAATAAAAATAAACAGCGGTAGTCTTGGGAACACTCCTTTAATTTCAAGAGGTGGGTATCATCTGGCCTGTACATAGGGATGATACCAGTAAGAACTACAGCTTGTTGCTTAAAAAATAAAAAAAAAGCCCCCACACAGCTGTAAATGTATTTATTTTTTCTTTGACTGCTGTGTAGGGGCTTGTTTTTTTGAGTGATAGGCTGTCGTTTTTAATGGTAGCATCTCTGGGTGCATGTGTGGGGTTTCCCCTCCCCTTCTTCATCTCTTGGAAGGTAACGATGCAAAATGATGGCCCAGACTATTTTTTACGTCCACGGGTTTTTGGCCCCAAAATCACACATCTTTTGCTATACCCCAAAGCCAAAGATTAGGGAATACTGGAGCGCAAATAATTTGTACAATACGCTGGTTTACCATATAGCCAGCCACATCCCATGGTACAAAAAGATGGCTGTACAGATGGCATTGTAGAACACATACGTGTTATCCCTATGTACAGGCCAGATGATAACCACCTCTTGGAATTAAATATTTGTGTACCAGGAAGGGGGGGGGGGGGGTCCCAAGCTCATCTGCCCCATTAAGTTCTCTCTGCTGGAAGCCAGGCAGCCGATATTGTTCAGCAAAGTTCCCCAACTGCAAACAAGGGAATGGAGCACAAAAGGTTCAGAGTGTTCCAGAAAGGGGATCAGGAAGGACACCATTTATCAGAGCAGCACCTGCACCGAAAACCCGGCCTGTGCATAAAGGATTGCGTCAGAGCAGTGGTCGCATTACATAATTTCCAGACGGGTAAAAATTCTCCTCTTAGCATTTTTGAGGAGTATTTTTAGCCAAGGAGTATATAATTTGCGGTAGCGCAATTAAATAGTAAGTAGGCTGAAAACAAATTAGTTCAGTGTGTGGGGTGCGGTTGGTGTGTGTACTTCCTGCTGGTAACGCTACGGCAGATAAGGCCTTGTTCACATCTGCGTCTTTCTTTCTGTTCTGCTCCATCAGAGAAGCAGAACTAAAAAAACAAAACAAAAAGCACCGTTTCCGTTGTACAACAGACACCACCATTAACATCCAATGGTACCCATGGACTTTAATGGGTTCTATCGGGGCGCCAGTGGTTTTACCGGAAAAAAAAGGACTTTTTTTTTCTCCCACCTGGCTCTTTGAAGGAGGCCCCTAATGAAGCCTCCAAAGCAAATGTGAACCGGGCCTAATAGTCTGACCATTGTTTACAATAAATGCTGTACACAGTGGCGTAGCTATAGGGGTCGCAGTTGCGACCGGGTCCCTAAGCCTGGGGGGCCACGGGCCCCCGTCGCCATACAGCAAGCTTCCTAAATAAATCTTCTGTGCCGTGAAGCCGCAACTTCCTGGTTACTACGGTCACATGGTACACTTAGTGTACCATGTGACCGTGTTCTCACGTGACACATCTTCCAGACAGTGGAGTGGAAGAGTCGGTTCGGAGGACTCCAGGTAAGCGGCAGTCTGTAATGTGTGGTGTTGTGATGTAATGCGCTGTGATGTAATGCGCCGTTTGCGGTGGAGAGAGGGGGGGGGGCGTTAAATCACAGCCCCCCCCCCCTCCTTTCTCCACCGCAAACTGCACAATCCAACACAATACAGTATAGTACACATGACTGTATGAGAGCGGGGCTGCGGCTGTGTAATACAGCCATTGCCCCACTCCTGACACGTGCGCGCCGTCAGGATGATCTGCGGCACTGAAGACAGAACATGGCGGGCGCACTACAAAACACCCCCATGTGCTGTCCTCAATGCCTGAACCGCCGCTCATTAGTGCAGCGCCGACCGCATCACCTCATACTGACCGCGCGTGCACTTACTGTCAGGAGCGGGGCAATGGCTATTACACAGGGGAGATCAGAGAAACCTCTCATCTCTACCGCTATTCTCCGGAATGCTGCGATCAAAGCTGACTGCAGCATTCAGGGGAAAATGAGAAGGGGGGATGCTGCTGGATCGCGTCACAGGAAATTCCTGTGACGCGATTGAGGGACATACCATATATGGGCAGACAGCCCAGGATCCATTGAAGGACCCCAGTGCTGTCTGACCATATTTCCTGTTAGGGCATACTTGGGTATGTCCTAACAACTGCCTGTGTACTATCTGTACACAGGCTAATGTACTGTAATATAGATATATGCCAGTACATTAAAGTTTAAAAAAATGAAGTAAAAACAAAGTAAAAAATTAAAAAAAAAATAATACACATACGCCTTTTTTACAATGAACATTAAAATAAGTCTCAATACATAAAAAATACACAATCGGTATTGGCGCGGCCGTAATAACCTGCACAACTATTTTTTTGCATCATTTATGATGTGTACGCTGTAAAAAATAAAATAAAAACTGCTTTCTATCACTTATTGTGGGGCACGAGGTGCGATGATGAATTTAACCTCCATGTGCCTCACATTAAGGGCTCATTCTTTTGCGCACGCAAAAACCGCTGCGTTTTGCGTGCGCAAAAGGCACTTAACAGCTCCGTGTGTCAGCCCTGTATGATGCGCGGCTGCGTGCTTTTCGCGCAGCCGCCATCATGATGACACTCCGTTTGATGCAGATGCTGCCACACACAC
This sequence comes from Rhinoderma darwinii, assembly GCF_050947455.1. Lineage (NCBI taxonomy): Eukaryota > Metazoa > Chordata > Amphibia > Anura > Rhinodermatidae > Rhinoderma > Rhinoderma darwinii. The sequence goes on from NC_134692.1 coordinate 55,519,234, forward strand.
AGCCCCCGCAGATGCTGCTGCCACACACACACAGCCCCCGCAGATGCTGCCACACACACACAGCCCCCGCAGATGCTGCCACACACACACAGCCCCCGCAGATGCTGCCACACACACACAGCCCCCGCAGATGCTGCCACACACACACAGCCCCCGCAGATGCTGCCACATACACACACACACGCACAGCCCCCGCAGATGCTGCCACACACATACCCCGCAGATGCTGCCACACACACACACAGAGCCCCCGCAGATGCTGCCACATACACACACAGAGCCCCCGCAGATGCTGCCACACACACACACAGCCCCCGCAGATGCTGCCACACACACACACAGCCCCCGCAGATGCTGCCACACACACACACAGCCCCCGCAGATGCTGCCACATACACACACACACAGCCCCCGCAGATGCTGCCACATACATACACACACACACAGCCCCCGCAGATGCTGCCACATACATACACACACACACAGCCCCCGCAGATGCTGCCACACACACACACAGCCCCCGCAGATGCTGCCACATACACACACACACAGCCCCCGCAGATGCTGCCACACACACACACACACACAGCCCCAGCAGATGCTGCCACACACACACACACACACACACACACAGCCCCCGCAGATGCTGCCACACACACACACACAGCCCCCGCAGATGCTGCCACACACACACACAGCCCCCGCAGATGCTGCCACACACACACACAGCCCCCGCAGATGCTGCCACACACACACACACAGCCCCGGCAGATGCTGCCACACACACACACAGCCCCGGCAGATGCTGCCACACACACACACAGCCCCCGCAGATGCTGCCACACACACACACACACACACACACACACAGCCCCCGCAGATGCTGCCACACACACACACACACACAGCCCCCGCAGATGCTGCCACACACAGCCCCCGCAGATGCTGCCACACACAGCCCCCGCAGATGCTGCCACACACAGCCCCCGCAGATGCTGCCACACACAGCCCCCGCAGATGCTGCCACACACAGCCCCCGCAGATGCTGCCACACACAGCCCCCGCAGATGCTGCCACACACAGCCCCCGCAGATGCTGCCACACACACACACACACACACACACAGCCCCCGCAGATGCTGCCACACACACACACACACACACACACAGCCCCCGCAGATGCTGCCACACACACACACACAGCCCCCGCAGATGCTGCCCCACACACACACACACAGCCCCCGCAGATGCTGCCACACACACACACACACAGCCCCCGCAGATGCTGCCACACACACACACACAGCCCCCGCAGATGCTGCCACACACACACACACAGCCCCCGCAGATGCTGCCACACACACACACACACAGCCCCCGCAGATGCTGCCACACACACACACAGCCCCCGCAGATGCTGCCACACACACAGCCCCCGCAGATGCTGCCACACACACACACAGCCCCCGCAGATGCTGCCACACACACACACACAGCCCCCGCAGATGCTGCCACACACACACACAGCCCCAGCAGATGCTGCCACACACACACACAGCCCCAGCAGATGCTGCCACACACACACACAGCCCCAGCAGATGCTGCCACACACACACACACACACACACACAGCGACGTCAGGGGACCCTCCTGGACCGGAATGGGATATCAGGGGCAACCACGGTGCAGAGCACTAGTAAAGGATCTTCACCGGAACTCTGGGGAAGCCACTGACATCAGTGTCCATATATGGACAGTGATGTCAGGGGCTTGCCCACAGCTTGAGTGCCGGAGCAGAGATTCCAGCTCTGCTCCTGACATCACTGTCCGTATATGGACATGGATGTCAGGGGCAACCCTAGAGCTTGCGTCCCGGGCAGAGCGCTAGTAGGATCTTCCTGGGACTCCAGCTGTGCTCCTGACATCACTGGGACTCCTGCTCTGGGGAAGACCCTGACATCACTGCCGATGTCTGGACAGCAATGTCAGGGTATTCCACAGAGTCCCGGAGCAGAGCCGATACTAGCGCCCTGACGGGACTCTGCTCTGGGGAAGACCCTGACAATGTCCATATGTGGACAGCGATGTCAGGGAATTCGAGTCCCGGAGCAGAGCCTGTACTAGCAGCTCTGTGTCCCGCGGGCCGCAGATGACAGCCCAAGGGGCCGCATGCGGCCCACGTGCTTGAGACCCCTGAACTAAACTGACAGAGTACACCTGTCAGGGGCCCTTGTCATTACCCTTTTCCCAGGGTGTACAGCACTCACCAGCAGCATTTCTCATCCATCCACTTGTCACCTCAGTCCTCCCTCAGCAGAGAGTGTGTTGATAGAGCACTGTCCCCTGCCAGAGTCATTGCAGGACTGCCGGCCGTCTCCTAACGACGTTGCACAGGCGCAATCATACAACCGCCATCATTAGGAGCCGCCGGGCAGTCCCGCATTGGTCGCTCAGTACAAGAGTGCAAAAAAAGGTTCTATGAACCGCTTCTCATACCCCTCATACTGCACCACCAGCGCTATCTTCCCACCCAAAATGAATTCAGTCTCATGCATAAGAATAGGCATGGGACAGACTTCAAAGCTTTCGGGAGCCTCTTTAGGCATCAATGCCTGTAGAGGCTTTATTGGGATCTCTGCTGCAAAGTGTATCACACATCCATTGATTATTAAAGGGAACCTGGAAAATGAAGTCCAATCTGAAGCCAGCACGTAAGGGTATGTTCACACGGCGGGGGTCCGTAACGGCTGAAATTACGGGGATGTTTCAGCCTGAAAACATCCCCGTAATTTCAGCCGTACCGGCATGTGCAGGCGCTTGAACGCCGCGTCAATTACGGCCGTAATTAGCGCTGCTATTCATTGGAGTCAATGAATAGCGGCTCCAATTACGGCCAAAGAAGTGACAGGTCACTTCTTTGACGCGGGCGTCTATTTACGCGCCGTCATTTGACAGCGGCGCGTAAATATACGCCTCGTGTGAACAGACAAACGTCTGCCCATTGCTTTCAATGGGCAGATGTTTGTCAGCGCTATTGAGGCGCTATTTTCGGGCGTAATTCGGGACAAAATCGCCCGATTTACGTCCGTAAATAGGCCGTGTGAACATACCCTTAGAGAGCAGGAGGAGCGGAGCAGACTGAAATATATTTTAGTGAGAAAAACTTCAGTATAACTTGCCATTGATCTATACCTCTGCTGAATCTGAGCTTAGGAGAGTCCAGTGGGAGGTCCTACACAATGGCGGACAGCGATCTCTGTACGTATATATACTTATATAGGGAAGACTGTCAATCACAAAGTAGGCCCACCCACTGGACTTCTAAACTCAGATTGAGGCCTCATGCACACGACCGTAAAAACTCCCGTTATTACGGGTCGTAATTACGACCCGTAATAACGGGCTCATAGACTTCTATTGGCGACGGGTGCCTTCCCGTTTTCTCACGGGAAGGTGCCCGTGCCGTTGAAAAAGATAGAACATGTCCTATTTCAGGCCGTAATAACGGCACGGACAGTCCATAGAAGTCTATGGAGGTCTCGTAATGACGGGTGGCTACATGTGTGCACCCGTCATTACGGCAGCGTTGCTAAGCGACGTCAGTAAATAGTCACTGTCCAGGGAGCTGAAAGAGTTAACTGATCGGCAGTAACTCTTTCAGCACCCTGGACAGTGACTACCGATCAGTGTAAACCTGTAAAAAATAAAAATAAAAGACGTTCATACTTACCGACAACTTCCTGCTTCCTCCAGTCCGGTCTCCCGCCCGTTGCCTTGGTGACGCGTCCCTCTCGACATCCGGCCCGACGTCCTGGATGACGTTTCAGGCCATGTGACCGCTGCAGCCAATCACAGATCAATCACAGGCTGCAGCGGTCACATGGACTGCCGCGTCATCCAGGGATGTCGGGCTGGATGTGAAGAGAGGGACGCGTCACCAAGACAACGGCCGGGTAAGTATGAATTTCTTTAACTTTTATTACAGAAAAGGCTGTCCCTTCTCTCTATCCTGCACTGATAGAGAGAAGGGGCTGCCGATTAGTGCAGCGCTATTTTGCCGCCAAAAACGTGCCCGTAAATACGGGTGGAATACGGGTGACACCGGACCCATATTTACGGGCACGGGTTCGTAAATACTGGTGCAAAACGGGTGGAATACGTGTGACACCGGACCCGTATTTACGCCAGTATTTACGGGTGGGGAAAAATACGGTCGTGTGCATGAGGCCTGAGACGGTATATCAATGGCAAGTTATGCTGAATCTTTCAATCCGCTCCTCCTGCTCTTTAATTTGAATTTACAATGTGACAGGTTCCCTTTAACTGTATTATTCCACACTTCTATACTCCTCACAGATTACATGTTCCCCCACATTATAAATTGAAGTAACAGTAAAGCACCAAACAAAACTACCAAGCAAAATCTGCGCCGCAAAAGCCAAATGGCGGTCCATCCGAGCCTGACAACGTATGGGGTATTACCGCACTCGGGAGAACCTGCTTAACTATTTATGGGGTGTGCGTCTCCAGTGGAACTAGATGGTCACGAGATATTTAGCACTGAAAAGGCATACGTGGGGGAAAATTACTATCCGTAGCGTGGCAGGGACTCCTAGTGTCGTACAGAACTATGCTAGGAGCCCGGTATTTGGTATTGCTGTAAACGTATCGACCCTGAATGCCAAAAATGAAGCGCAAAAAAACAATGGCGGACTCTTCATTTCCTACCCCACAGATAACTTTTTCCCCCCATTTCCCAGTACATTATTCAGTAAACGGTGCCATAAAAAAAACGACACAGTTCACCCCACAGAAATCAAGCCCTCATAGGACTAGATCAACGGGAATATAATATATATATATATATTAAAAAAAAAAAAAAAGGCTTTTGGAACGTGGGGAGGAAAAAAAAGGCTGAAACATGGCTGCGGCAGGGAGGGTTTAATGTATGTAGTAAAATGAAACCAAACGTTGCATCAATTTAGAGATGCAGCTTCTATGTATCCACTATACATAGAAGCTGAAAATCGTCGCTGTCAGCAGAATCAGTCACTGTGCTGGACTGACAGCAGCTCCTACCTGCCTCTTGACAGCTTGATCAACTTAGATGTGTTCGGTATTAGGATCAGTTCACACTGAGGTTTTTGGCACCGATTTTGATGAAGAAACCACATGGGAATCAGTGCCAAAAATAGCCCAAATCACACCCCATTGATTTCAATTGGAGGCAGAGGTGTATTTTTTTTTTACCGTGCAGCTTTTGGCTGCTTGCAGAAAAAAAAAAAAAAAGGGGGCATGCTATTTCTGCAACCAGTTTGCACCTCTGACTGCCCATTAGGCAAAAAAATCTGCAGCACTTATTCAAAGCGTTCCCCCCCCCCCAGAGTTTTGCATACTACACCAGTTCCATAGCCTTTAAAATGGGTAAATGGGCATATAAGTGCCCACTTAACCACCATTAGTGAACTGCTGACTTGTGGGCTATTCTGTGGACCTTGCCACAAAAACTGCCACCATCAGTATTTCCAGGGAGAGGCTCAATGTGAACAGAAACATTTGGAAGCCAAGGAGGAGTCACAAGATCGTAGTACCGAGAAGAGCAATAATCACCTCAACAGGCCGGAGTATATCAACCCGGCCAACCACGTATCTTTTAGTAGAAATAAAGAACGACAAACAAGGAAACAAAACCAGAAATCCAATACATTAATACGGGACGTGAAGCAGGGCCTTCCAACCACTAGTCATACAGGGCCGGGCCTAGACGAAGCGCACCTACAGCATTGAGACACACAAGGTCCCAACAACTACATAGCTCACCGAATGTAAGGCAGGCAGGAAACGGGCCAAAGACGAGGCGGGCGGTTACGGAGAACAAACAACGGAGACCTCGTCCGAAAAATTCCCCTGTGCTTCTCGACGACCAGGAGAAAGAGAGAGGCCGGAGAACGTCACGGTGACCTCACTGAGGGCGGGGAAAGGGGAGGATAATACCATAACACTTCAACATGTGGGGGAGCATAAGGTTTTATCCTTTAATAGGAAAGTAAACGTTTGGGGCACAGGCGAAATATAATCTGTACACACGTTTCATATAAAAACCTCTTCTTAATATTGCCTGTAATGATAACCGCTATGATTTTTAATAAAAATTATAGATATATTGTCGCTAGGCTTCCCCTATCCGTAAGGCACCTATAGCTGCCGACAGATGATTGGTAGAGAAGGCAGAGGAGGCGCCAGTGCAGGGCGGAGTTAGAGAACCGGAGGCAGCAAGTATTGTATACAGGCTGGACTTGATTGAGAAGTGCGAGTTCATATCGTCTACCACCATTTTGACCCATTGTTCTTATGTATAAGGCGTCACATACGCATATAAGCTTTTGTTTTTTGTCTACATTCTAGAATAATATTGTAGACGTGACAACTATGAAGGAACACATAGAATTAAGTAGTAAACAAAAAAGCATTAACCCCTTCAGGACCAAGCTCATTTTGGCCTTCAGGACCAGCCCCATTTTTTTTTCAAATCTGAGATGTGTCACTTTATGTGGTAATAACTCTGGAATGCTTTTACCTAGCCAAACTATTCTGAGATTGTTTTCTCGTGACATATTGTACTTTATGTTAGTGTAAAAATGTGGTAGATAAATTTATTGCTTATTTATAAAAAAAAAAACACCAAAATTTAGAGATTTGAAGAAATTATGATTTTTCTAATTTTAAATGTATCTGCTTGGAAAACAGATAGTAATGCCACACAAAATAGTTACTAGTTTATATTTCCCGTATGTCTACTTTATGTTTGCATCGTTTTTTGAACATTCTTTTATTTTTCTAGGACGTTACAAGACTTAGAACTTTAGCAGCAATTTCTCACATTTTTAAGAAAATTTCAAAATGCTATTTTTAAAGGGAAGAGTTCAGTTCTGAAGTGGCTTTGAGGGCCTTGTATATTAGAAACCTCCATAAAACACGCCATTTTGACTGCACCCCTCAAGGTAGTCAAAACAGCATTCAGAAAGTTTCCTAAAGAGAGCCGTTCACCTCCCCAAACATGTGCAGCATATTATAGGAAAGGCTTCACAAACCCGGTCTCACGTAAAATTATTTTTCTAACTCCCTCCGTTATTTAGATATCGGTGCCATATATTTGGCGCCCGATATGTAAATAAGCCCCTGAACAGTCAATGGGGCGTTTCTAACTAACTAAAAGGCAAGGGGGCGTGATGTCTCCGCTCTGACACTGTCCAATCAGCTACGGACAGTGTCAGGACGGCTTGCACTGTGTTCCCTCCCACGAGAACACACACAGACTTGGTGTTTGTGCTGCAGATAGCGTGCGCGCGCCCTCACGCATGCGCACACGGCCGTTCGCTCGCACATCCACGTTGCAACTCCAGACACCACGGAACGAGAATAGACGAGAAGAAACAGACGAGGAGATCTACTTACATACGTGCGCGCCCACGCTATCTGCAGCACAACCACCAAGTCTGTGTGTTCTCGCAGGAGAGAACACAGCGCTAGCCGCCCTGGCACTGTCCGTAGCTGATTGGACAGTGTCAGAGCGGAGACATCACGCCCCCTTACCTTTTAGTTAGCTAGAAAGACCCCATTGACTGATCAGGGTCTTATTTACATATCGGGCACCAAATATAATGGCACCGATATGTAAATAACGGAGGGAGTTAGAAAAATAATTCTACGTGAGACAGGGTTTGTGCAGCCCTCCCCATTACTTGCTGCACTCAGCCGCACATGTTTGGGGAGGTGAAAGGTTCTCTTTAACCCTTTAGACGTTTCACAGTAATTAAAGCAAAGTAGGGGGGAAATTTCCATATTTCATTTTTTTTGCCTAAATTCATTTGTAATACATTTTTTTCTGTAACACAGACGGTTTTACCAGAGAAATGCAACTCAATATTTATTGCCCAGATTCTGCAGTTTTTAGAAATATCTCACATGTGGCTCTAGTGTGCTAATGGACTGATTCACGGGCCTCAGAAGCAAAGGAGCACCTAGTGGATTTTGTGGCCTCCTTTTTATTAGAATATAGTTCAGGCACCATGTCAGGTTTGAAGCTTGGCTTGTTGTGCCAAAACAGTGGAAACCCCCAAAAGTGACCCCATTTTGGAAACTACACCCCTCAAGGAATTTATCTAGTGGTATAGTTAGCATTTTTACCCCACAGGTTTTTTGCTGAATTTATTGGAATTAGTCTGCGAAGATGAAAATCTACTTTTTTTCTGAAAAAACATAGAATTTTTGCAAGGAATAATGGAGAAAAAGCAAACCAACGTTTGTAAAGCAATTTCTCCCGATTACGGCAATACCCCATATGTGGTCATAAACTGCTGTTTGGACCCACGGCAGGGCTCAGAAGGGACAGAGCGCCATTTGGATTTTACATCTCAGATTTTGCTGAATTAGTTTCTGGGCGCCATGTCGCATTTGCAGAGACCCTGAAGTACCAGTATAGTACAAATTCCCCAGGTGTGATCCCATTTTGGAGACTATACCCCTCAAAGAATTAAATTAGAGGTGTAGTGAGCATTTTGATCCCTCGGGTGTTTTATAGATTTTATTGGAATTGGGCTGTGAAAATGAAAAAAATAAATTTTTCCAGTAAAATATAGATTTAGCTCGTAATTTTTCATTTCCACAAGGACTACAGGAGAAAAGACACCCCAAAATCTGTTACACAATTTCTCCTGAGTAGGGAAATACCCCATATGTGGTTGTAAACTACTATTTGGACACACGGCAAGGGTCTAAAGGGAAAGAGCGCAATTTAGCTTTTGGAGTGGAGATTTTACAAAATTGTTTTTTGGCGCCATGTTGTAATGCACTGAGGTACGAGTACAGTGAAAACCCCTGAGAAGTGACCCCATTTCGGAAACTAAACCCCTCCAGGAATTAATCTAGAAGTGTACTGAGCATTTTGACCCCAAAGGTTTTGCAGAAATTAGTGCACAGTAGATGTTGCAGATTGAAAATTGCCATTTTCCACAGATATGTTATTTCAGTGCCCAATGTGTTGTGCTCAGATTGTGCCACTTTAGACACACACCCCATAAATTGTTAAGCGGGTTCTCCAGAATACAGTAATACCCCATATGTGGTCATAAACTGTTGTTTGGGCACCCTGTCATGCTCAGAAGGACCGCCATTTGGCTTTTGAAGCGCAGATTTTGCTTTGTAGTAGTTTTGTTTGGGATTTTACTGGTATTTCTGCTTATAATGTGGGGGCATATGTAATCTGTGCGGAGTACATCAGGGCATATGTAAGCTGTAAGGCGTACATCAGGGTATATGTAATCTGGGCAGAATGCATGAGGGTATATGTAAGCTGGGCGGAGTACATCAGGGTATGTGTAAGATGGGCGGAATACATTAGGGTACATGTAAACAAGGCGGAGTACATCAGGATATATATAAGCTTGTCGGAGTACATCAGGGTACATGTAAACAAGGCGGCGTACATTAGGGTATATGTAAGATGGGCGGAATACATTAGGGTACATGTAAACAAGGCGGAGTACATCAGGATATATATAAACTTGTCGGAGTACATCAGGATATATGTAAGCTGGGTGGAGTACATCAGGGTATATGTAAGCTGGGTGGAGTACATCAGGATATATGTAAGCTGGGCAGAGAGCATCAGGGTATAGGTAAGCTGGGCGGAGTTCATCAGGGTATATGTAAGCTGGGCGGAGTTCATCAGGGTATATGTAAGCTGGGTGGAGTACATCAGGGTATATGTAAGCTGTGCGGAGTACATCAGGGTATATGTAAGCTGGGCGGAGTACATCAAGGTATATGTAAGCTGGGCGGAGTACATCAAGGTATATGTAAGCTGGGCGGAGTACATCAGGTTATAATAGTATGATGAAGTAATGGGGTAAATTAATAATAAAATTAATGATCCATGGATAGTGACGTACGCTTTGAACCAATCCTTTATGCACAGGCCAGATTTTTGGGGGCAGGAGTTGCACTTCTAAAGGGTGTCCGTGGTATTGTACAAAATATCAGCACTCCAGCATTGCTTAATCTTTGGCTTCTTCACTAGCCCCATATGTAGCACAGACCCCAAAATGTCATCGTTTTCGCTGCATTTACAGGGTTTACCAGTGGGGGCTGCAAATGATGACGTGGGGTTTTAGGTGAGGAACTGTTGCACATATAAATTAGTCTGGGCCGTCGTTTTGCATTATTGCGTTCCGAGAGTCATAACTTTTTATTTTTCCGTTGACGAGCTGTGTGAGTGCTTGGTTTTCACGGAACGAGCTGCAGTTTTTATTAGTATCATTTTGGGGTACAAGAGATTTTTTTGATCAGTTTTTATTCAATATTTTTTGGGAGGTGAGGAGACCAAAGAACAGAAATTCTCTCACTGTTTTTTATAAATGATAACAGCGTTCTCTGCGAAGTATAAACAACATGTTTACTTTATTCTGCGGTTCGATATGATTGGCAAATACCAAATTTCTATCGTTTTTATATGTTTTACTACTTTTACACAATAAAAACACTTTTTTTCTAAAAAAAAATAATGTTTTAGTGTCACCATATCCTGAGAGCCATAACTTTTTTATATTTTTGTCGACGGAGCTGTGTGAGGGAAACAACATGACCAAAAAAGGAAATTCTGCCATTGTTTTTTTTAGGGTATGTTCACACGCACTAATTACGGACGTAATTCGGGCGTTTTTGCCCCGAATTACGTACGAAAATAGCGCCTCAATAGCGCTGACAAACATCTGCCCATTGAAAGCAATGGGCAGACGTTTGTCTGTTCACACGAGGCGTATATTTACGCGCCGCTGTCAAATGACGGCGCGTAAATAGACGCCCGCGTCAAAGAAGTGACCTGTCACTTCTTTGGCCGTAATTGGAGCCGTTATTCATTGACTCCAATGAATAGCAGCGCTAATTACGTCCGTAATGGACGCGGCGTTCAAGCGCCTGCACATGCCGTTACGGCTGAAATTACGGGGATGTTTTCAGGCTGAAACATCCCCGTAATTTCAGCCGTTACGGATGCCCTCGTGTGAACATACCCTTACAGTGTTCACCGTGCAATCTTTTTATAGGTCAGGCCGATACGAATGCAGCGATACCTATTATGTATAGTTTTTCTTTAATTTTTTACATTTTTTTCTAATTATAAAAGACTTGATCAGGGAAACAGGGCGATTATTGTTTTTATTACGTAAAACTTTTATTTATTTATCTAAAACTCTTTTTTTACCTTTTTTTTTTTTTACAGTTACTAGGGTACTTGAAGATCTGATCTTCTGATCCCCAGTACAATACACTGCACTACTTGTGTAGTGCAATGTATTGTAAGGGTATGTTCACACGGCCGTTTTTTGGGCCGTAAACTCCCGAAAAACGTCCGAAAAATCGGAAACAGAGCGCCTCCAAACATCTGTCCATTGATTTCAATGGGAAAAATGGCGTTCTGTTCCGACGGGGCATTTTCTTACACGGCCGTTCCGAAAAACGGCCGCGAAAAAGAAGTGCAGGTCACTTCTTGGGACGTTTTTGGAGCAGTTTTTCATAGACTCTAAGCTCCAAAAACGGCCGTAAAAACCGCTGCGAAAATCGCGAGTGGCTTAAAAAAATGTCTGAAAATCAGGAGCGGTTTTCCCTTAAAAACAGCTTCGTATTTTCAGACGTTTTTGAGTTTGTGTGTGAACATACCCTTATTGTCATTTTACAACTGACAGTTAAGCCTATTACGTCCTGCCTTGGGCAGGACCTAATAGGCTTCAGTACCTGGCAACGAGGAAGCTGTTACTAGGTTTCCTGGTTGCCATAGCAACCATCGGCACCCCGCAGGGTACAAAAGGGGCCCCCTCCCTCTGTGTCAATCACTTAAATGCCGATGTCGCTATTGACAGCCATGTCATCTGACGCAGCACTCCATTACTCTCCTTCTTGGTCAAATAGCCTGGAAGTGTGTTCTGGGTCATTGTCCTGTTGAAAAACCAATGATGGTCCCAGTAAGCACGAAACCAAATGGGATGGCATGTCGCTATAAAATGCTGTGGTAGCCATGCTGGTTAAGTGTTCTTTGAATTTCGAATAAATCATCAAGGGTCACTAGCAAAGCACCCTCGCACCTTGACACCTCCTCCTCCATGCTTCACAGTGGGAACCACACATGTTGAAACCATGTGCTCACCCTTTTTGCGTCTCACAAAGATATGGCGGTTGGAACCAAAAAAATCTATAATTTTGACTCATCAGACCAAAGTACAGATTTTCACTGGTCTAATGTCCATTCCTCGTGTTTCTTGGCCCAAGCAATTCTCTTCATCTTCTTGTTGTTCTGAGTAGTGATTTCTTTGCAGCAATTCAACCATAAAGGCCGAAGTCTCGTAGTCTCCTCTGAACAGTTGATGTTGAGATCTGAGGTGCTGTTAATTTGTGATTGCTGAAGCTGGTATCTCTAATGAACTTAAAGAGGCTCTGTCACCAGATTTTGCAACCCCTATCTGCTATTGCAGCAGATCGGCGCTGCAATGTAGATTACAGTAACGTTTTTATTTTTAAAAAACGAGCATTTTTGGCCAAGTTATGACCATTTTTGTAGTTATGCAAATGAGGCTTGCAAAAGTCCAAGTGGGTGTGTTTAAAAGTAAAAGTCCAAGTGGGCGTGTATTATGTGCGTACATCGGGGCGTTTTTTAATACTTTTACTAGCTGGGCGCTCTGACGAGAAGTATCATCCACTTCTCTTCAGAACGCCCAGCTTCTGGCAGTGCAGACACACAGCGTGTTCTCGAGAGATCACGCTGTGACGTCACTCACAGGTCCTGCATCGTGTCAGACGAGCGAGGACACATCGGCACCAGAGGCTTCAGTTGATTCTGCAGCAGCATCGGCGTTAGCAGGTAAGTCGATGTAGCTATTTACCTGCAAACGCTGATGCTGCTGCAGAATCAACTGTAGCCTCTGGTGCCGATGTGTCCTCGCTCGTCTGACACGATGCAGGACCTGTGAGTGACGTCACAGCGTGATCTGGCAGAAGCTGGGCGTTCCGAAGAAAAGTGGATGATACTTCTCTTCAGAGCGCCCAGCTAGTAAAAGTAGTAAAAACGCCCCGATGTACGCACATAATACACGCCCACTTGGACTTTTACTTTAAACACACCCACTTGGACTTTTGCAAGCCTCATTTGCATAACTACAAAAATGGTCATAACTTGGCTAAAAATAAAAACGTTACTGTAATCTCCATTGCAGCGCCGATCTGCTGCAATAGCAGATAGGGGTTGCAAAATCTGGTGACAGAGCCTCTTTAAGGAGAGAATAGAAAATAATCAATATATTATATGCACCCAAAAATTGCGTAATTGACAACTCGTCCCGCAAAAATTCTAGGGAATTTAGGAACCACTTTTTTTTTTTCACAGGACGATTATTGGGAAGACGAGTGTTAAAATAACGCTCGTTGCCGATAATTGCCCTGTGTAAAAAGGGCAGCGATCAGCAGATGAACGAGCAAATGCCCGATCATCTGCTGGTCGTATCGTTTTAAAAAAGTAAAAGATAATCGTTGTCGGCAGCACATCTCCCTGTGTAAACAGGGAAACATGCTGCCGACATGATAATAATGTTAGGGGGACGAGCGATCAGTGTAATGACTGCTCGTCCCCATCCATAGCTCCGTGTGACAGGAGGAAGCGAGCGATGATCAACGATGTCTCGTTGATCGGCGCTCGCTGCATCGGCCGAGTGTAGGCCGGTGTAAAAGGGCCTTTATTCTATGCAACAGAGGTAACTCCTGGGGTATATTTGCACGTGGCATAAGCACTGCGGGTTTTCCGCAACAAATTTCATTGCCGAAAACCTGCAGCGTAGCAGCAGAGTGGATGAGATTTGAACAAACATCATCCACACACTGTGTAAAAAATCTGTACAAAAAAGTTCATAAATTGACAGTGTGTTTTTTTTAATCCGCAGCATGTCTTTTTATGCTTCGAAATCACTTATTTTCTGTTGCAGGTTTTCCCTACTGAATAAAGTGGGGAAATAAAACCCGTAACAAATAGCAAATGTTGCGATTTTTGCGGTGAAAAAGCTGGGATTCCGCAGCAAAAACTGCAACTCAGAAAAAAAAAGCTTTCTTTCGATTAAAATGAATTAAAAAAATGTTATACTTACCACCCAGGCTTTGTCATAGTGACACTTTCTTCTGTTTTCCATCCAGGCTACTGAGGTCACATGGGCTGCAGCAACATCCCAGGGGACTGGACATCACGGACAACAGTGGGATGCATCGCCATGACAACGGAGAACTTGGTAAGTATGAACTTTTTTTTTTCCAACCAATGTTTTCTGCAGCAGACATTGTGCCCGAAAAACTGTACCACAATTTGGCGCGGTTTTTCGGGCAGCATTCCCTGTGGGTTCCAGGACGAATACGCTGTGTACTTTTACGCAGTGTATCTGCCCTGTGTGAACATGGCCGTGGTCTTCCTTTCCTGGGGTGGTCCTCATGAGAGACAGTTGCATTATAGCGTTTAATGTTTTTTATGACTGCACTTGATGAGAATAAATTCAAAGTTCTTGAAATTTTCCGGCTTGACTGACCTTCATGTATTAAAGTAATGATGGATTGTTGTTTCCCTTTACTTAGTTGAGTGGTTCTTTCCATAACGTGGATTAGAACAGTAGTTGAATAGGGCTAAACACTGTATGAAATTATGTACCAATCCTAACTGCACAACACAACTGATGGTCTCAAACACATAATGAAGGCAGGAAATTCAACTCGACACGGCATACCTGTTAGTTGAAAACTATTCCAGGTGACTACCTCATGAAGCTGATTAAGGGGATGCCAGGAGTTTGCGAAGCTTTCATCAAAGCAAAAGGGGGCTACTTTGAAGAATCGAAAATATAAAACATATTCCGGTTTAACACTTTGTTTACTACTTAATTCAATATGTGTTCCTTCAGGCTGGGTTCACACGACCTATTTTCAGACGTAAACGAGGCGTATTATGCCTCGATTTACACCTGAAAATACGGCTCCAATACGTCGGCAAACATCTGCCCATTCATTTGAATGGGTTTGCCGACGTACTGTGCCAACGACCTGTAATTTACGCGTCGTCGTTTGACAGCTTTCAAACGACGACGCGTAAAATGACTGCCTCGTCAAAGCAGTGCAGGACACTTTGGACGTTTTTGGAGCCGTTTTCTCATAGACTCCAATGAAAACAGGTCCAAAAACGGACGTAAAAAGCGCCGCAAAAACGCCGCGAAAAACGCGAGTTGCTCAAAAAACGTCTGAAAATCTGGGGCTGTTTTCCCTTGAAAACAGCTCCGTATTTTCAGACGTTTTTGGTCACTACGTGTGCACATACCCTCAGGCTGGGTTCACACGACCTATTTTCAGACGTAAACGAGGCGTATTATGCCTCAATTTACGCCTGAAAATACGGCTCCAATACGTCGGCAAACATCTGCCCATTCATTTGAATAGGTTTGCCGACGTATTGTGCCGACGACCTGTCATTTACGAGTCGTCGTTTGACAGCTGTCAAACAACGACACGTAAAATGACTTCCTCGGCAAAGAAGTGCAGGGCACTTCTTTGAAACGTAATTTGAGCCGTTCTTCATTGAATTCAATGAAGAACAGCTCAAATGATCGGCCGTCAAAGACGCCTCGCATAATGCGAGGAGGAGAGGAAACGAAAAACACGGCGCCACATAGTGCAGGTTACCCAAGTTGAAGTGGATAGATGAGAAGAGTGATGCTCACCATAAAACGATGTAAAATAAGCGATGGAGAGATAAAGTGCTGCTGCTGCCAGGACTCAAGGCCGGTGATTCAAGATGAAAGACCGCAAAGAATATGCTGGGTGAGCTGGAAAACAGAGTCTGCGAGGGCGCTGCTGCACACGGATGAGACCGAAGAAACAAAACTTCGGAGTGATGATAATAAAATGAATGATAGAATGATAAATAAATGAAATTTATTGGTAATATGACTACGCGTTTCAATGCCGTACCGGCATCTTCATCAGGTCATGAAGGAAAGCACACAAATCACTGTTTAAATAGAATGTTAAAGTTGGAAAAAACCCGCCAATGTGAACGAGGACAGGGCGTTCTAATGACGTCAGAGTTCAAAGGTTAAAACATGACAAATAACAATGATAATGAGATACGAACATATAATAAACATAGTTGCAATGATAAAAATGGAAAGATAAAATGCATAAACTGGGAATATGAGAACAATGAAAGTAATAGCACGGAATGAATCGCTAAGGATGCCGAACCTGATGAATGGCCGTCCGTGAAATAAACAGATAAAATTAGATGCTGGTACAAATGTATAGATATAAAACACATACAGATATGTGGTATGTGAATAACGTTTTTTGGTCCAGAAAATGACGTTTAAAAGAAAGACAAATAGTCGGCAATAATTCTAAAACCCCAAGAAAGAGCTATAAAAAGAAAATAAAAGGGGTGACAACGTCAATGGATAGAACTTTAGGCAAAGTGAGCAAGCTAATACCGTAAAGTATGATCTGCAAACCTATGTACATAATGTAGTGTAATAACTGAATAAAAGTTATAAAAAGTAGGACCGAGTAGCAGATAGTGAGAGTGATTTTAAGGATAAAGGGTACAATATAAATGAATATATAATATATAAATGGTCCGCATACTAGCACAATTATCAGGAGTGTCAGAGAGGTAGTAAGAACTATCCTTATATACTCTAAAGAACTCAGTCGGCAAAAGCCGGTAAAACATAATTAATGGCTCAACGAAATTGGAAGACTGTGATGTCTCATGTATAAAATTAGAATGCAAAAACATAACTGAGAACATTACTAAGAGACTGAGAGTAACAGTAATGTGTATGAAACTAGTGAACAAATATATATGGTATGGTGTAGTAATACGCTATGTGGCCGATTGTAAAGTCGGCAGCCGGTAAATGATAATTGGTAACAGAACGAAATGATAAATAGCAATAAATTTATGGGAGAGAATGTCAAATTAAGAGGGGGGAGGGGGGGGGGGTGTAACAAAAAGGCTAAATAATGAAATGTACGATTAGAGAGGACGGTAAGTGGTAATTAACAGTCGGTACTATTAATACTAATAATGGCCAAAGGAAAGGCCATATGTCATGAATATATTCAAAAGGAAACATAAACGTGCATATATCAGAAAAAATAAGACCACTAATAATATAAGAGAAAGGATGAGAAAACTTAAAATGAGCAAAGATCTGAAAAGAGAAACACTAATGATACATAACAAGAAATGGCATAAAATGTATTGAACCAACAATATATGGTCTCGGGACGGAAAACAATACAGCAATGATATAATATAATATAATGTAATATAATGTAATAATGAAATGAATCATAAATCAATTAACAAAAAGAATAAGAATATATTATATTAACAATTAAGGCATTTACTAATCAAGAGTGGACTCTGAAACATCATTGAGGCCATCAGGTTGGAGAGTTTTCATTTTAAAAATCCAGTAATTTTCACGTTGTTTGAGTTTGCTGAATCGATTGGTGATGTTGAGCGGAATTTGCTCTATAGGTGTAATGAGCAAACTACTAAACTGACTATTGTGTGTAGTGGAGAAGTGTCGAGAGACACTATGTTTTAAAAAACCAGTATTTATGTTAAATCTGTGATTATTAATCCTGGTCCGCAAACATTGCGTAGTACGGCCAATATATTGGAGATGACATGGACATTCCAACAAATATATAACAAAAGAGCTTCCACAGTTCAGAAAGCTGTTGATATTAAAAGATTCTTTAGTTATTGTGGATGTGTAGGTGGAGGCTTTGTGAGTTATGTTGGTACAGCACATACAACGCTGTCGGCCACATTTGTAAGAACCTAAAATCCTAGGAAGCAAAGTGGAACAAGGTACCATGGGATTTTTCAGTTTGCTGGGTGCTAAAATATTTTTAAGAGATTTTGATCGTCTATAGGTGATAGTAGGTCTATCAGGTAATTCTGTTTTTAAAAAGGGATCATTTCTCAAGATGTACCAATGTTTATCAAGGACCTCTCGGATTTTTTTGTTTCCACTGTTAAAAGTTGTAATAAAATTATTACTAAAATTCTGTTTATTTTTAATTGCTATATCTTGCTTAATGCACGAAACTTGTAATAATAGAGAAGCTTTATGACGTGCCCCTTTGATAAGACTCAAAGGAAAATGCTTTTCCTTGAACCTTTTTTCTAATAGGTTACATTCCTCTGTGAAATCAGAGTCAGTTGTGCAATTTTTTCTCACTCTTCTAAACTGTCCAAAGGGAACATTTTTTATCCATGGGGGGTAATGGGCACTGTTGAAATTTAAGTAGCTATTTACATCAACAGATTTGAAATGTGTCTTTGTTGTAAATTTATTAATTCTGGTATCAAATGAAATGGTCAGGTCCAAAAAGTCGATAGACAGAGTGGAAAAAGTGTGTGTAAACGACAGTCCTAAGCTATTCAAATTTAAATGCTCAATAAAAGATGAAGCCTCAGTCTCATTGCCCAACCAGATGAAGAGGAGGTCGTCAATGTAACGTTTATAAAATAAAATTTTGCTTTTAAAGGGGTGATCATGATATATATACTGATCTTCAAACTGTCCCATATACAAATTAGCATAAGATGGTGCGAACCTTGAGCCCATGGCGCATCCTTTGATTTGGTTATAACATTTATTATCAAAAGTGAAAGAATTGTGATTTAAAATAAAGTCAACACATTTAATTAAAAATTCAGTTTGATTCTCTGGCATACAGGTTTTGGTTGATAATGCAGAACTAATGACCTTTAGACCTTTGGAGTGGGGAATATTACTATAAAGGGCAGTTACGTCAGCTGTAAGGAAATTGATGGGGTACATAGAATTAGTGACATTTAATGAGTGGAGTTCTCTAATCACTTGGGTGGAGTCCCTAAGATATGACGGAAGGCTAACTACTAAAGGTTGAAGGTGAGTGTCAATGAAATGTGAAAGGTTACTAGTAAGGGACCCAATCCCCGATATGATCGGACGACCAGGGGGATTTGTGATGGATTTGTGCACCTTGGGGAGATGGTATAAAAAGGGTATGTTTGGGAAGGGCACATTGAGAAAGCCTCTTTCCTTTTTGGTGATGATCCCTTCATGGAAAGCTGTATCTATAAGAAGAGCGTATTTAGGTATATGAATGGGTAACGGGTTTGTAGCTAATTTAACATAGAAACTACTATCGTCCAAAATTCTATAGGATTCATCCAAGTATTTGTCCTTATCCATGATAACAATCCCACCGCCCTTGTCAGCAGAACGGATCACAATGGTATTATTTTTGGCTAATGATTTCAGGGCAATTCTCTCCTGGTAAGTGAGATTATGAGGAGTATTGATGGGTTTGTCAAGGGATCTAAGTTCATTACCTACTAGAACAGAAAAGGTTTCTATAAAGGAACCTTGGTGGTGCAGAGGGTAGAAGTTTGATTTAGGCTTCAAATTAGTGGCAATAATTGCTTGAGGAATAGTTGCAGTGGAGGGTTCAGGAATCGCAGTCGGTACAGGAACGGTAGGGGCCATTTTTGACATAGAGAAATGCCTAGTTAAGGTAAGTTTACGGATGAAACGGTTAAGGTCCATGAAGAGATCAAAAGTATTGGGTGGGGAGACAGGGCAAAAAGAGAGACCTTTGCTAAGAAGACTAATCTCATGTGTATTAAATTCATAAGAGGATAAGTTGAAAAGTTTGATTTTTAATAGTTGGTCCGATGTTTCTTTAGATTGGTTGGTGAGGTTCTTTTTGTTGGCATTTCGTTTACGGCCTCCTCTTCTTCCTCTATATCTAATTTTCTTTTTGTCGATATTTTTTGAACCAAGGGAAAAAAATGTGTGATTGTTTGAATTTTTGGACTTATGAGGTAAGTAATGAGGTGGTCGTTGCTGTTGATAGTCGGCGTGACAGGTGGCATTGTGAGTTGGGAAGGAAGTCCTAAAAAAGAAGTGGTAGTGTCCAAAAAGGATACTGGCGCTAAAGATACAGCTTCAGATGCAACAAAAAATGCATCATTGGGCAATGATGCAGAAGCGACATTCTCTGTACAAGTAGGTAGAGACATTTCAAAAAGGCTAGCAGAGGTGTTATGAATGGACAATTGTAAGAGGGAAGGGGATATGCCATGGTCAGAAGATGAAATAGACTCATTGGGAGATAGGGATATTGAAATGGGGTTGGAGGAATTTTCAATAGTGGATTGGAATTGTAGTAGACGAACTTCCAATTCCGAAGCCTTAAAAGCATTGATAGGTACTTTAGTAAGGTAATTAGTGGGTGGTGCCGAGATGGTATTAATAGAGACATTGGTAGGCTTGGGTACAGTGGAAACGGTAGTGGAGACAGGTGCTGAAACCATAGTGCGTCTAACTATTGGTGATTCAAACCGGTGAGCAGAATCTATAATAGGTTTTGAAAGATTATTGTTCCTAAGGCTGTTCTTAAAAAATCTGTTTCGGGGTGAATAGCTCCGTGGTTCACCCCCAAAAGAACCGTTGGTATGGGGATATTTATTAGGAACCGCTTTTAATGGGAGAGTCATATTACCAATAAATTTCATTTATTTATCATTCTATCATTCATTTTATTATCATCACTCCGAAGTTTTGTTTCTTCGGTCTCATCCGTGTGCAGCAGCGCCCTCGCAGACTCTGTTTTCCAGCTCACCCAGCATATTCTTTGCGGTCTTTCATCTTGAATCACCGGCCTTGAGTCCTGGCAGCAGCAGCACTTTATCTCTCCATCGCTTATTTTACATCGTTTTAAGGTGAGCATCACTCTTCTCATCTATCCACTTCAACTTGGGTAACCTGCACTATGTGGCGCCGTGTTTTTCGTTTCCTCTTATCCTTCTAGTCCTGGACAATCTCCTCTCTGAGCTGACGTCCTGGAGTGAAGTTACCTCGCTGCGGCTTTTGGTCTCCTCGTGTGAACAACGTCCTAGCAGTTTCTTCTTCACACTGGCTGCCACGACATTCGCTTAGAAGCAAGATTCATCTCATTTATTTCTTTTTGAAGACTCTCCATCCCTTTGGCAACTGTCTTTCATCTGGACCTTTGGATTATTGTGCCATCTTATACTTTACCCCTCTACAATATGACTGATTTCATCAACGACAGGAGGCACTTCCGCGAGCAATGGATTCTGCAATCTCTAGGGATCATGGACAACATGGATCCAGCAGACGTGGTGAGTAATGACTTTACTCCCGAACTCACGAAGATTATGACTGATTCATTCTTAACATTGGAAAATTGTCTCAAGGATGAGGCTAAACAGAATATAGACTGCCTGTTTCTACGAACTTATATCTCAGAAAATATCACCCCTAGGGGTCTGAGAGTTGAGTTGAGCAACCCTTATCCCACTGATGCCACCTTCAGTACGATTTGGAACAAGATGTTGGATGACTGTCACTCAGGCATCCTTGATGTCCTTCTCAAAAAAAGGACAGCCATCAGTGATATACTTAAATCAGAGGTCAATACAATCAAGGGGAATCTTCTCAAATTCTCCGATCATCCTGATTTTTTACAAATAGAAACATCCATTAACAAACGTCTGAATATTTATGAAAAAGATTTAATTTTCAAAAAAACGAACAAATTCAAAAGAGACCGCCGTGATTATGAAAATTCTTCTAGTTCAAGCAATGAAACTGTTGACAACTGTATTGAGAATACGGTAAACTCCCGTCGGGAAGGCTCACATCTCCCATTAAAAGCGGTTCCTAATAAATATCCCCATACCAACGGTTCTTTTGGGGGTGAACCACGGAGCTATTCACCCCGAAACAGATTTTTTAAGAACAGCCTTAGGAACAATAATCTTTCAAAACCTATTATAGATTCTGCTCACCGGTTTGAATCACCAATAGTTAGACGCACTATGGTTTCAGCACCTGTCTCCACTACCGTTTCCACTGTACCCAAGCCTACCAATGTCTCTATTAATACCATCTCGGCACCACCCACTAATTACCTTACTAAAGTACCTATCAATGCTTTTAAGGCTTCGGAATTGGAAGTTCGTCTACTACAATTCCAATCCACTATTGAAAATTCCTCCAACCCCATTTCAATATCCCTATCTCCCAATGAGTCTATTTCATCTTCTGACCATGGCATATCCCCTTCCCTCTTACAATTGTCCATTCATAACACCTCTGCTAGCCTTTTTGAAATGTCTCTACCTACTTGTACAGAGAATGTCGCTTCTGCATCATTGCCCAATGATGCATTTTTTGTTGCATCTGAAGCTGTATCTTTAGCGCCAGTATCCTTTTTGGACACTACCACTTCTTTTTTAGGACTTCCTTCCCAACTCACAATGCCACCTGTCACGCCGACTATCAACAGCAACGACCACCTCATTACTTACCTCATAAGTCCAAAAATTCAAACAATCACACATTTTTTTCCCTTGGTTCAAAAAATATCGACAAAAAGAAAATTAGATATAGAGGAAGAAGAGGAGGCCGTAAACGAAATGCCAACAAAAAGAACCTCACCAACCAATCTAAAGAAACATCGGACCAACTATTAAAAATCAAACTTTTCAACTTATCCTCTTATGAATTTAATACACATGAGATTAGTCTTCTTAGCAAAGGTCTCTCTTTTTGCCCTGTCTCCCCACCCAATACTTTTGATCTCTTCATGGACCTTAACCGTTTCATCCGTAAACTTACCTTAACTAGGCATTTCTCTATGTCAAAAATGGCCCCTACCGTTCCTGTACCGACTGCGATTCCTGAACCCTCCACTGCAACTATTCCTCAAGCAATTATTGCCACTAATTTGAAGCCTAAATCAAACTTCTACCCTCTGCACCACCAAGGTTCCTTTATAGAAACCTTTTCTGTTCTAGTAGGTAATGAACTTAGATCCCTTGACAAACCCATCAATACTCCTCATAATCTCACTTACCAGGAGAGAATTGCCCTGAAATCATTAGCCAAAAATAATACCATTGTGATCCGTTCTGCTGACAAGGGCGGTGGGATTGTTATCATGGATAAGGACAAATACTTGGATGAATCCTATAGAATTTTGGACGATAGTAGTTTCTATGTTAAATTAGCTACAAACCCGTTACCCATTCATATACCTAAATACGCTCTTCTTATAGATACAGCTTTCCATGAAGGGATCATCACCAAAAAGGAAAGAGGCTTTCTCAATGTGCCCTTCCCAAACATACCCTTTTTATACCATCTCCCCAAGGTGCACAAATCCATCACAAATCCCCCTGGTCGTCCGATCATATCGGGGATTGGGTCCCTTACTAGTAACCTTTCACATTTCATTGACACTCACCTTCAACCTTTAGTAGTTAGCCTTCCGTCATATCTTAGGGACTCCACCCAAGTGATTAGAGAACTCCACTCATTAAATGTCACTAATTCTATGTACCCCATCAATTTCCTTACAGCTGACGTAACTGCCCTTTATAGTAATATTCCCCACTCCAAAGGTCTAAAGGTCATTAGTTCTGCATTATCAACCAAAACCTGTATGCCAGAGAATCAAACTGAATTTTTAATTAAATGTGTTGACTTTATTTTAAATCACAATTCTTTCACTTTTGATAATAAATGTTATAACCAAATCAAAGGATGCGCCATGGGCTCAAGGTTCGCACCATCTTATGCTAATTTGTATATGGGACAGTTTGAAGATCAGTATATATATCATGATCACCCCTTTAAAAGCAAAATTTTATTTTATAAACGTTACATTGACGACCTCCTCTTCATCTGGTTGGGCAATGAGACTGAGGCTTCATCTTTTATTGAGCATTTAAATTTGAATAGCTTAGGACTGTCGTTTACACACACTTTTTCCACTCTGTCTATCGACTTTTTGGACCTGACCATTTCATTTGATACCAGAATTAATAAATTTACAACAAAGACACATTTCAAATCTGTTGATGTAAATAGCTACTTAAATTTCAACAGTGCCCATTACCCCCCATGGATAAAAAATGTTCCCTTTGGACAGTTTAGAAGAGTGAGAAAAAATTGCACAACTGACTCTGATTTCACAGAGGAATGTAACCTATTAGAAAAAAGGTTCAAGGAAAAGCATTTTCCTTTGAGTCTTATCAAAGGGGCACGTCATAAAGCTTCTCTATTATTACAAGTTTCGTGCATTAAGCAAGATATAGCAATTAAAAATAAACAGAATTTTAGTAATAATTTTATTACAACTTTTAACAGTGGAAACAAAAAAATCCGAGAGGTCCTTGATAAACATTGGTACATCTTGAGAAATGATCCCTTTTTAAAAACAGAATTACCTGATAGACCTACTATCACCTATAGACGATCAAAATCTCTTAAAAATATTTTAGCACCCAGCAAACTGAAAAATCCCATGGTACCTTGTTCCACTTTGCTTCCTAGGATTTTAGGTTCTTACAAATGTGGCCGACAGCGTTGTATGTGCTGTACCAACATAACTCACAAAGCCTCCACCTACACATCCACAATAACTAAAGAATCTTTTAATATCAACAGCTTTCTGAACTGTGGAAGCTCTTTTGTTATATATTTGTTGGAATGTCCATGTCATCTCCAATATATTGGCCGTACTACGCAATGTTTGCGGACCAGGATTAATAATCACAGATTTAACATAAATACTGGTTTTTTAAAACATAGTGTCTCTCGACACTTCTCCACTACACACAATAGTCAGTTTAGTAGTTTGCTCATTACACCTATAGAGCAAATTCCGCTCAACATCACCAATCGATTCAGCAAACTCAAACAACGTGAAAATTACTGGATTTTTAAAATGAAAACTCTCCAACCTGATGGCCTCAATGATGTTTCAGAGTCCACTCTTGATTAGTAAATGCCTTAATTGTTAATATAATATATTCTTATTCTTTTTGTTAATTGATTTATGATTCATTTCATTATTACATTATATTACATTATATTATATTATATCATTGCTGTATTGTTTTCCGACCCGAGACCATATATTGTTGGTTCAATACATTTTATGCCATTTCTTGTTATGTATCATTAGTGTTTCTCTTTTCAGATCTTTGCTCATTTTAAGTTTTCTCATCCTTTCTCTTATATTATTAGTGGTCTTATTTTTTCTGATATATGCACGTTTATGTTTCCTTTTGAATATATTCATGACATATGGCCTTTCCTTTGGCCATTATTAGTATTAATAGTACCGACTGTTAATTACCACTTACCGTCCTCTCTAATCGTACATTTCATTATTTAGCCTTTTTGTTACCCCCCCCTCCCCCCTCTTAATTTGACATTCTCTCCCATAAATTTATTTCGTTCTGTTACCAATTATCATTTACCGGCTGCCGACTTTACAATCGGCCACATAGCGTATTACTACACCATACCATATATATTTGTTCACTAGTTTCATACACATTACTGTTACTCTCAGTCTCTTAGTAATGTTCTCAGTTATGTTTTTGCATTCTAATTTTATACATGAGACATCACAGTCTTCCAATTTCGTTGAGCCATTAATTATGTTTTACCGGCTTTTGCCGACTGAGTTCTTTAGAGTATATAAGGATAGTTCTTACTACCTCTCTGACACTCCTGATAATTGTGCTAGTATGCGGACCATTTATATATTATATATTCATTTATATTGTACCCTTTATCCTTAAAATCACTCTCACTATCTGCTACTCGGTCCTACTTTTTATAACTTTTATTCAGTTATTACACTACATTATGTACATAGGTTTGCAGATCATACTTTACGGTATTAGCTTGCTCACTTTGCCTAAAGTTCTATCCATTGACGTTGTCACCCCTTTTATTTTCTTTTTATAGCTCTTTCTTGGGGTTTTAGAATTATTGCCGACTATTTGTCTTTCTTTTAAACGTCATTTTCTGGACCAAAAAACGTTATTCACATACCACATATCTGTATGTGTTTTATATCTATACATTTGTACCAGCATCTAATTTTATCTGTTTATTTCACGGACGGCCATTCATCAGGTTCGGCATCCTTAGCGATTCATTCCGTGCTATTACTTTCATTGTTCTCATATTCCCAGTTTATGCATTTTATCTTTCCATTTTTATCATTGCAACTATGTTTATTATATGTTCGTATCTCATTATCATTGTTATTTGTCATGTTTTAACCTTTGAACTCTGACGTCATTAGAACGCCCTGTCCTCGTTCACATTGGCGGGTTTTTTCCAACTTTAACATTCTATTTAAACAGTGATTTGTGTGCTTTCCTTCATGACCTGATGAAGATGCCGATACGGCATTGAAACGCGTAGTCATATTACCAATAAATTTCATTTATTTATCATTCTATCATTCATTTTATTATCATCACTCCGAAGTTTTGTTTCTTCGGTCTCATCCGTGTGCAGCAGCGCCCTCGCAGACTCTGTTTTCCAGCTCACCCAGCATAATGCGAGGAGGAGCATTTACGTCTGAAACGACGCAGCTGTTTTCTCCTGAAAACAGTCTGTCCTTTCAGACGTAAAAGGAAGCTAGCGTGTGCACATACCCTCATAGTTATCATGTCTGCAATAAGAATCTACAATGTAGAAGGAACAAACAAAAAAAAACGTGGAATGAAAAGGTGCGTCCAAACTTTCGACTGGTACTGTATATATACATTGCCTTTGTGCCAGATACAAGAGGACATCTTCAGAAGTCTTGTGGACTCCATGTCTCGACAGGTCAGATCTGTTTTGGCAGCACTAGGGGAAGCTACACAATATCAAGCAGGTGGTTTTAATGTTGTGTGTGTGTGTGTGTGTGTGTGTGTGTGTGTGTGTGTATATACATGTAAATGAAAGCAGACCTGTGTGTTTATACACACAGATACATATACATATAAAAATTTAACAATTGGAAAGTATATGACAAAGTTTGTTTGTTTTATCAATAAAGATCAATAAAGACCTTGAAAACCCAAGAGGACTAAGATCAAATATCCAATATACCATACCATATAGACCACACAATTTCAAAGTCAATCATAATACTTGGTGGTCTAGGGCAGTGAAGGGGTAGACTACATGCACCTTCTTATTGCTCCTTATCTGTGTCTGTAAAATGCTCTTCAGAGTTGCCAGGTCTAAATTTCCAAACTCCTCAAAGGCAATCTGAAAAATAGCCCAACAGTAGTCCAATGTTTACATTTCAAACATGCATTTAACCCCTTCCCAACATCCACCGTGTATATATACGGCGCTGTCGGGAAGGGGTTTTCCGCAAAGTACAGTTATGTCGCGGTGATAGTGCGGGCTCAGAAGCTGAGCCTGCACCATCACTGCCAGGTGTCAGCTGTATGTTACACCTGACACCCTGCTGTAACTGCCAGGACCAGAGCTAGTCTCCGATGCGGCCGATTAACCCCTCAGATGCTGCGCTTAATAGAGATTGTAGCGTCCATGGCCGCGGCCCCGTCGGGTTTACTCACCCCCGTCGGCCGCAGCCATGGATCTGTGAGCGCTGTCTTGCATCTCCTTCCTGGAAGACGCCAGTGCTCACTTCTGCTCCAGTCCGCTGTGTCCCGTAGGGTGCGCGCGCACGCTCGTGCCAGGTCTTAGGCCAGCGCGCGCACATTTGGAAATCATCATCATCCACTACACATGATTTCCTGGACTATAAGAAGGGGCCTGCCCTTCTGAGCCTTGCCTGAGCATTGTTATTGTATCCCATGTCAGTCTTGCTAATGGTCCCTTAGTGTTATCCCGTTCCAGTTGTTACCCGTGCCCTGTTATCCTGTATCTCGTGCTGTTTTCTTGTTTCTGAGCCTATCAGTGTTGGAGTCGTGTCCTACTGCACCTGCTGTGGTTTGCCACATCCAGTATTTTCTGCCACGTTCAGTGTCGTCTACCACGTCCAGTATTTTCCGCCACGTCTGGTGCAACCTGCTGCACCCACCTCCATCCTTTCTGAAGCCTCAGCCACTGTCTGGACTAGTTCAGGTACCCGTGTGTTCCGAACTACTATAGACTCTTGTATAGACTGTGACTAGGCCAGCTGCCTCTCCGCTACGGCGGAGCGGCCTAGTGGGTCCACATACCCTATGATCGAGACAGAGATCAGAGCATCTGAGGGGTTTTTAGCCACCGGCACCCCAGTGATGCGATCGCTGGGGTGCCGATGGTTGGTATGGCCTCCGTATCTGCCTTGTACGGAAGCCTATGAGGGACGCGCCTACGGCAGGTCCTCATAGGCCCGCTGTCAGTGTGTGACTGACAACTCTAATACACTGCACTACGTATGTAGTGCAGTGTATTAGAATAGTGATCAGAGGTGCAGGCCTTCAAGTCCCCTAGTGGGCCAAAAAAAAAATTGCCTTTCTTTCCCTTTTTTATTATTGGAAAAGAACGCAAAAAAATAAGAAAAAGCTATACATAATTGTTCCCGCAAAAAAAAAATCCCTGACACAGCTTTGTCCACCCAAAAATAAAAAAGTTATGGGTCTTAGAATATGGCGACACAGAAAACAAATGATTTTTTATAAAAAGTGATTTTATTGTGCAAAAGCTGCAAGACATGAAAATAAAATATATAATTTGGTATCGCCGTAATCGTATCGATCCACAAAATAAAGTTTACTTGTAATTTATGGCGCACGATGAATGCCGCCAAAAACCCCCAATAAAAAACAATTCCAAAATTACTTGTTTTTGGTTATTTCCTCTTCCAAAAAATGAAATAAAAAGTGATCAAAAAGTCGTATATATGTCCCAAAATGGTACCAATAAAATATACAGCTTATCTCACAAAAACAAGCCCTCACACACTCCATCAACTGAAAAATAAAAAAGTTATGGCACTAGTAATGTGCCCCTGATGTACTCTGCACAGATTACATATGCCCCTACATTATAAACTGAAATACCGGTAATACTAAAACAAAACTACTACCAAGCAAAACCTACGCTCCAAATGGCGGTCCTTCCCTTCTTAGCCCTACAGTGAGCCCAACCAGCAGTTTACATCCATAAATATGGCATTGTCATACCCGGGAGAACCTGCTTAACAATTTATGGGGTACGTGGTATGTGGCACAAGCTGGGCACAACATATTGTGTGATGAAATGGCATATCAGTGGAAAAATTGCAATTTTGACTTTGCATCATCCACTTCGTATTCATTTCTGAAAAACACCTGTGGGATCTAAATGCTCACTACACCCCTTGATAAATGCCTTTAGGATTGCAGTTTCTAAAATTGGGTCACTTTTATTTGGTACATCAGGCTAATGCAAATGTGACATGGCGTCCACAAACCATTCCAGCAACATCTACGCTCCAAAAGTTAAATACCACTCCTTTTCTTCTGAACTCCCCCATATGTCCAAACAGCACTTTATAACCATATATGGGGTATAACCATACTCGGGAGACACCGCTTTACAAACGTTGGGGTGCTTTTTCTTCTTCCTTGTAAAAATGAAAAATGTTGATCTAAAACTACATCTTATTGGAAAAAAATAAAATTTTTCATTTTCACGTCTTAATTCGAATTAATTCAGCAAAAAACCTTTGGGGTCAAAATTATCACTATACCCCTAGATGATTCCTCAAGGGGTGTAACTTCCCAAATGAGGTAACTTTACTAGTACTACAGGGGCTCAGCAAATGCGACATGGCGCCCAGAAACCATTCCAAAAGCCAAATGGCCAAATTCCCTTCTGAGCCCTACCGTGTGTCCAAACAGCAGTTTATAATCACATATGGGGTATTGCCGTACTTGGGAGAAATTGCTTTACAAATGTTGGGGTGCTTTATCTCCTTTAGTTCTTATGGAAATTTTAAAAAGATTGTTAAACCTACATTTTATTGGAAAAAAATTTATATTTTCATTTTCAGGGCCTACTTCCAATAATTTCTGCAAAAAACCTATGGGGTCAAAATGCTCACTATACCCCTAGATAATTTCATTGAGGGGTGTAGTCTCCCAAATGGGGTTACTTGTGGGGGTTTTCCAGTGTTTTGGCCCCACAGGTCCTTTGCAAATACGACATGGCTTCTGCAAACCACTCCAACTAATTTTGAGCACCAAAAGTCAAATGGCGCTCCTTCCCATCTGAGCCCTGCCATGTGTCCAAACAGCTGTTAATGACCACATATGTGGTATTTCTGTATTCGAAAGAAATTGTTTTACAAATGTTGAGGAGCTTTTTCTCCTTTAGTTCCTTTGGAAATGTTATTAGAAATTTTTATTTTTTTATTTACACGGCCTACTTCCAATAATTTCTGCAAAATATGGCCTCCACAAACCATTCCAGCAAAATTTGAGCTCCAAAAGCAAAATGGTGCTCCTTCCCTTCTGAGCCCTGCCGTGTGTCCAAACAGTCGTTAATGACCACATATGTCGTATTGCTGTACTCGGGAGATATTGTTTTACAAATGTAGGGGTGCTTTTTCTCCTGTAGTCCTTGTAGAAATGAAAAGATTCTTCGTTTTATTGGGAAAAAATTATTTTTTCATTTTCACAACCCAATTCTAATAAAATCTATGAAACACCTGTGGGGTCAAAATGCTCACTACACCCCTAGATAAATTCATTGTTGGTGTAGTTTCCAAAATTGGGTATTTTTTGGGGTGTTTCCTTTGTTTTGGTACCACAAGAGCTCTTCAAACCTGACATGGTGCCTAAAATATAATCTAATAAAAGGAAGGCCCCAAAATCCACTAGGTGCTTCATTGCTTCAAAGGCCTGTGCTTCAGTCCATTAGCACACTAGAGCCACATGTGGGATATTTTGAAAAACTGCAGAATCTGGGTAAAACATTTTTAGTTGTATTTCTCTGGTAAAACCTTCTGTGCTACAGAAAAAAATGTATTAAAAATGAATTTCTGCAAAAAAAAAATGACATTTGTAAATTTCACCTATAGTGTGCTTTAACTCCTGTGAAACGCCTAAAGGGTATGTGCACACACACTAATTACGTTCGTAATTGACGGACGTATTTCGGCCGCAAGTAGTGGACCGAACTCAGTGCAGGGAGCCGGGCTCCTAGCATCATACTTATGTACGATGCTAGGAGTCCCTGCCTCTCCGTGGAACTACTGTCCCTTACTGAAAACATGATTACAGTACGGGACAGTTGTCCTGCAGCGAGGCAGGGACTCCTAGCATCGTACATAAGTATGATGCTAGGAGCCCGGCTCCTTGCACTGTGTTCGGTCCGGGACTTGCGGCCGAAATACGTCCGTCAATTACGGACGTAATTAGTGTGTGTGCACATACCCTAAAGGGTTAAGAAACTTTTTAAATGCTGTTTTGAATACTTGAAGGGATGCAGTTTCTAAAATGGGGTGATTTATGGGGGTTTGTAAAGTATGGGCCCGTCAAACCACTTCAGAACTGAACTGGTCCCTGAAAAAATAGCCTTTTGAAATTTT
The DNA here is from genome assembly GCF_050947455.1 of Rhinoderma darwinii. Taxonomy (NCBI): domain Eukaryota; kingdom Metazoa; phylum Chordata; class Amphibia; order Anura; family Rhinodermatidae; genus Rhinoderma; species Rhinoderma darwinii. The sequence goes on from NC_134692.1 coordinate 55,550,733, forward strand.
CTTGAAAATGTGAGAAATTTCTGCTAAAGTTCTAAGTCTCGAAATGTCCTAGAAAAATACAAGGATGTTCCAAAAACAATGTCAATCTAAAGTAGACATATTGGAAATGTTAATTAGGAACTATTTTGTGTGGTTTAACTATCTGTTTTACAAGCAGGTACATTTAAATTAAAAAAAATGCTAATTTTTGCAATTTTTTGTTACATTTTTTATTTTTTACAATCAAATACTGATTGTATCGATTTAAATGTTACCACTAACATAAAGTCCAATCGCTTGAATAGATAAAGGCATTCCAAAGTTATTACCACATAAATTCACACATGTCAGATTTGAAAAATGTCAGGAAGGTCAAAACTGGCTGCAGCGGGAACAGGTTAATGGCAAGCAAATTTTTTTCCCCACTTTTTTCATGGTCGCATTTCAAGAGCCATAAGTTTTATCTTTTTCCGTGGACAAGAGGCTCTGTCACCAGATTTTGCAACCCCTATCTCCTATTGCAGCAGATCGGCGCTGCAATGTAGATAAGAGTAACGTTTTATTTATTTTTTAAACGAGCATTTTTGGCCAAGTTATGACCATTTTTATATTTATGCAAATTAGGCTTTCTAAAGTACAACTGGGCGTGTTTAAAGTTAAAGTACAACTGGGCGTGTATTGTGTATGTACATCTGGGCGTTTTTACTTGTTTTACTAGCTGGGCATTGTGAATGGAAGTGTATGATGCTGACGAATCAGCATCATCCACTTCTCTTCAGAACGCCCAGCTTCTGGCATTGCACAGACACACAGCGTGTTCTCGAGAGATCACGCTGTGTCGTCACTCACTTCCTGCCCCAGGTCCTGCATCGTGTCGGACGAGCGAGGACACATCGGCACCAGAGGCTACAGTTGATTCTGCAGCAGCATCAGCGTTTGCAGGTAAGTCGATGTAGCTACTTACCTGCAAACGCTGATGCTGCTGCAGAATCAAATGTAGCCTCTAGTGCCGATGTGTCCTCGCTCGTCAGACACGATGCAGGACCTGGGGCAGGAAGTGAGTGACGTCACAGCGTGATCTCTCGAGAACACGCCGTGTGTCTGCACTGCCAGAAGCTGGGCGTTGTGATGAGAAGTGGATGATGCTGATTCGTCAGCATCATACACTTCTATTCACAACACCCAGCTAGTAAAAGAAGTAAAAACGCCCCGATGTACGCACATAATACACGCCCAGTTGTACTTTTACTTTAAACACGCCCAGTTGGACTTTAGAAAGCCTCATTTGCATAAATATAAAAATGGTCATAACTTGGCCAAAAATGCTCGTTTTAAAAAAAAAAAACAAAAAACGTTACTCTTATCTCCATTGCAGCGCCGATCTGCTGCAATAGGAGATAGGGGTTGCAAAATCTGGTGACAGAGCCTCTTTAAGGCTTGTTTTTATTTGTGGGACGAGTGGTGTTTTTTTTTGATGGCACCTTTTTGGGGCACATATAACTTATTGATTAACTTTTTTTGGGGTGGGGATGATGGAAATTCCGACTGATTTACCGGCCTTTTTTTAAAAAATTCCTCTGCAGGTGTTCTCTTGCAGAAAATCTGCAGCGTCTCCTGCCTGTGGGAACATACTATTAGGCCTAATGTACGCAACCGTGTTTTTTTTATCCACAATTAAAAGTCCATGACTGCCAGGACATAAAACACAGGCCCCTTGACAGTCAAGGGGTTCAAAATATTCCTTTTTCTTTACATTTTGCAGAAGACTGCACACAGACTGCACATTACATTGGGGTCTGTGATAGAAGGATCAACAACAGTTCCTCACCCAATAATGTCATCATTGAACTACATTGTCCAGCATGACTAACTGCCAGGTTAACTGGAGAGCTATCGTGTCTATACATTATTTAATATGTGCTCTCAATGCACACATGCATTATTTATGTTCTGTGTATCTGTCAAACTGTTTATGGGTTGACGTTATGCATTCATCTAATCTAAAAGAGGAAAAAAAAAAATTGCACATTGGAGGGAAAGCGGGGTCGAAACGTCGCTATATATTATGGTGAAATAAAATACACCTTTTTTTGATATCTTGATAATTACGTGTGCTGCAGTTTTTCTACTTTCTTGTGTCACTTGTCCTTTTACTATATAAGGATTCCGAAAACCTGTTAACCCCTTAGCACCGCAGCCATTTTTTGCTTTTTAATTTTCGTTTTTTCCTTCTCATCTTCCAAATAACTTTTTGCTTTTTTCATCTATATAACCTCTAGTAGAGCTTAAAGGGATTTTCCAGGGACACAAAATTTTCTGGGGCGGGCAGCGCACGAGCACTGAGGAATTTCATGAACCAAAAGAAAATGGGGAGGGCATTCAGGCGTAAGCAAATAATTGAACGGGGCGGGCAGTGAGCAGGCTGTGGATCAATAGGATGCCTCAAACCTCGGTATAAATCAGAAGTCCCGGGTTTGAGGCATCCTATTGGTCCACAGCCCCCTCAATACCCACCCCGTTCATTCTTTGCTTATGCTTCAATATCAGCACCATTCTCTTTGCCTTCATGCTATTCCTCAGTACTCATGAGCTGCCGCCCTGAAAATGTTATATATATATATATATATATATATATATACATATACAGGTTGGGCCATTTATATGGATACACCTAAATAAAATGGGAATGGTTGGTGATATTAACTTCCTGTTTTTGGCACATTAGTATATGGGAGGGGGGAAGCTTTTCAAGCTGGGTGTTGACCATGGCGGCCATTTTGAAGTCGGCCATTTTGTATCCAACTTTCGTTTTTTCAATGGGAAGAGGGTTATGTGACACATCAAACTTATCGAGAATTTCACAAGAAAAACAATGGTGTGCTTGGTTTTAACGTTACTTTATTCTTTCATGAGTTATTTACAAGTTTCTGACCACATAAAATGTGTTCAAGGTGCTGCCCATTGTGTTGGATTGTCAATGCAAGCCTCTTCTCCCACTCTTCACACACTGATAGCAAGACCGCAGAAGAAATGCTAGCACAGGCTTCCAGTATCCGTAGTTTCAGTTGCTGCACATCTCGTATCTTCACAGCATAGACAATTGCCTTCAGATGACCCCAAAGATAAAAAACTAAAGTTGGATACAAAATGGCCGACTTCAAAATGGCCGCCATGGTCAACACCCAGCTTGAAAAGTTTCCCCCCTCCCATATACTAATGTGCCACAAACAGGAAGTTAATATCACCAACCATTCCCATTTTATTTAGGTGTATCCATATAAATGGCCCACCCTGTATATATACACACACGGATGATTTTACATATATACAGTGATTAAGGGTGATCACATTACATATCTGAGGTGCGGTCAGGTGATTCTGTGACCGCACGCAGAGAAAGCTGTTGAGTGGGATAAACTGAAGTGGAAGGAACTAGTGGGGAGGGCCAATAGACCGATAGAGGGGGCGGAATAATTACTAAAGAACAGCCCTGTGTATTTACGGAAGTGAGTGGGGTATCCACACAGGTATGTGTGTATACTAACACTCGTGCACGAGCCTGTATCAAAAGAATAAAAGACGCAGATGAAAAGACGAACTTCCGGCCAGGCAGATGTAGGGAGAATAGGAAGAAAAGTGTTCAGATTTAATACAGAATGTATATTAGGAACTTTAATCAATATTCACATAGAGTATTAGTTCAAAAATGTTGTGTCCCTGGAAAGCCCCTTTACTAAGTGCAGAAAGATGGCAGACTTGGGGGCCTTCATTAGGCACCCAGCCTGCCATGCCGACCATCGACACACCCCACGATTGTGTCGCCTCTCTCCGCAGTAGGCGTTGTCTCCTACATCTCTGTGAGGCTGTCCAATCAGAGCAGACAGCCTCAAAGTGATGCAGAATATCTGCTGATCTCACGAGATTTACCTAATGACGTAAGACAAGCCTCTGTAAAGCAGTCACTTCAGGAGCCGCGCCATCCAGAACGCAGAAGAAGTAGCAATGGGGAGAAGAACGGAAGACCCAGACCGCAGATCCCGCTCATAGGAACAGCAGCATAGTCCGCATCCATGTTTCTCCAGCACCTTGCAAGATAAGCAGGTTTTCTGTATTTCTATGAGGCTATCCGTGCTGGTTGGACAGCGCAACAGCGATGCAGGAGACAACAAATACTGAGGTGAGATAGGGTCTGCACCTCTCTGTACCTTTACTCAAAATTACCATATTTGGTGACAAAACAGCGGTGGCTGTAGCGGGACGACATGGGGGGCGGGAATTAAATTATTTACATTGTTACAATCAGGAATAATGGGAGGAGGTATGTGGGTTTTTTTAAAAAACAAAAATGACAGGTCCTATTTAACCCCTTAATGACCAGCCTATTTTAGACCTTAATGACCAAGCTATTTTTTACGTTTTTCCATCGTCGCATTCCAAGAGCTATAACCTTTTTATTTTTGTGTCGACATAGCTGTATAAGGTCTTGTTTTTTGCGGGGCAAGTTGTATTTTTTAATAGCACCATTTTGAGGTACATATTATTTATTGATTAACTTTTATTATTTTTTTTTGGGGGGGGGAATAGAAAAAAATCTGACATTTCGCCACTCTTTTTTGCGTCCTAAATCTACGCCGTTTACCGTGTGGTATAAATAACACAATAACTTTATTCAGCGGGTTGTTACGATTGCAACGATACCAAATTTGTATAGTTTTTATATGTTTTACTACTTTTACACAGTAAAAACGCTTTTTTTTCTAAATTATTTGTTTTTGTGTCTCCATAGTTGAAGAGCCGTCACGTTTTTATTTTTTCGCCGATGCGGTTGTATGAGGGCTTTTTTTTTTGCGGGAAGACTTGCAGTTTTTATTGGTACCATTTTGGAGTAGATGCGAATTTTTGATCACTTTTTAATCAATTTTTTTAAAGTCAGGATTCACAGAAAAGAGCAACTTTTCTGTAGTTTTTTATTTAATTTTTTAACCGTGCGGTTAAGTAATGTAATAGCTTTATAGTCGGGGTCGTTACGGACGCGGCGATACCAAATATGTGTAACTTTTTACTTTATTTTGGTTTTTTAATAGTAAAGCATTTTGTAAGGGGAAAAAGTGAGTTTTTCATTTTTTTTTCACATTTTTTTTAAATTAACTTTATTAAACTTTTTTTTAAACTTTTTTACTAGTCCCATTAGGGGACTATAATATGCGATTCTGCGATCGCTATTATAATACACTGCAATACTTCTGTATTGCAGTGTATTACTGCCTGTCCGTTTAAAACGGACAGGCATCTGCTAGGTCATGCCTGCGGCATGATCTAGCAGGCATTCACTCCAGGCAGACCTGGGGGCCTTTATTAGGCCCCTGGCTGCCATTGGAGACACTGACACTCGGCGATAGTATCGCCGGGTGTCGGTGGGGGAGAGAGGGAGCTCCCTCCCTCTCTCCAAAACCACTCAGATGCGGTGCTCACTATTGAACACCGCATCTGAGGGGTTAAACGGGTGAGATCGATACTAATATCGATCTCACCCGGCAGAGCAGGGACACTCCTAGCCCTCAGCTGCCTCTAGTACAGGGGTGGGCAAACTTTTTGACTCGCGGGCCACAATGGGTTCTAAAATTTGACAGAGGGGCCGGGCCAGGAGCATTTGGAGGGAGTGTTTGGGCCGGATATACTAAAGCATTAAATGTAGTGTGTGCAAACCTCATAGCACAGTAAGAACACTACAACCCAATTTATTAACTGTCTTTCAAATGTGAAAAATAGCCCTTATCAGTTAATAAATTTGTCTCAAGGAATATGCAAGATATGGCATTTACATACTATTTCGCAGATACTGGGAGGAGGAAATGTAAATAGATTAAAATAACATACGCACTGTGATTTATCAAGAAAAAAGTTCTGTTGTTAAATTAGCTGCCAACCTCTGAGCAGTAGCCGCCCGTTCTTGTGTTGACTGCTTGCTAGCATAGTTTGCATGCTTCGTGGCAAAGTGACGGCTGATATTGTACTCTTTGAAAACCGAAGGGCTTAATGGTGACGTGAAACGAAGTGAAAATTAAAGTGAAATAAAGAGAAATACGCACCACATTAACCCCTTAATGACCGGGCCATTTTGCACGTTAATGACCAAGGATTATTTTTTGTTTTTTCATGGTCGCATTCCAAGAGTCGTAACTTTTTTTTTATTATGTCGACATAGCCGTATAAGGGCTTGTTTTTTGCGGGACGAGTTGTATTTTGTAATTGCACCATTTTTAGATGCTTACAATATATTGATTAACTTTTATTAACTTTATTTTAGGAGAGAATTGAAAATAAGCAGCTATTCCAGCATTAATTTTCACGTTATAAATTTATGCCCTTTACTATGCAGCATAAATAACATGTTACCTTTATTCTACGGGTCGGCACGATTACGAGGATACCAAATATGTAAAGGTTTTATATGTTGTCCTATGTTTGCACAATAAAAACCCTTTTAGAAAAAAATTACTTGTTTTTGCATCGCCGCGTTCCAAGAGCCGTCATTTTTTTATTTTTCCGTCGATGTGACCGTACGTGGGCTTGATTTTTGCGGGCCAATGCGTAGTTTTCATTAGTACTATTTTGGGGTACATAGGACTTAGAGATTAACTTTTATTTTATTTTTTATGGGGGGAATGGGAGAAAAGAGAGAATTTTACCGTTGTTTTTTGCGGGTTTTTTGGACGCCGTACATCCGGCGGTTTCATTAATGTGTTCATGTTATTGTTCAAGTTGTTATGATCGCGGGGATACCATATATGTGTATGTGTTATTTGTTTTGACACTTTTACTGAATAAAACCACTTTTTGGGCAAAAAAAGTAGTTTTATTTGATTTTGACTGTAATTATTTTTTTTTTTTCAACAAACTTTATTTAACTGATTGACATTTTTTTTTTAAGTCCCACCAGGGGACTTCACTATGCGATGTGCCGATCGCATATATAATGCTTTGGTATACTTAGCATTATTGCCTGTCAGTGTAAAACTGACAGGCAACCTATTAGGTCATGCCTCCGGCATCGCCAAACAGGCAGTTGCGGAAGACAGACCTGGGGGTCTTTGTTAGACCCCCGGCTGTCATGGAAACCCGACGGCGACCAGCGATTTGTTTGCGGGGGCGCCGATCGGGTGACAGAGGGAGCTCCCTCCCTCTGTCAAACACATTAGATGCCGCTGTCACTATTGACAGCGGCATTTAATGGGTTAAACTGCCGGAATCGGAGCGCGCTTCGATTCCGGCAGTTGCAGCAGGAGCCAGGCTGTGTATAACAGCCGTGCTCCTGCCGCTGATCGCGTGGGTACACTGGCAGTACCCGCGCCATCACAGGACGGATATATCCGTCCTCCTGCGCGAACTAGCAGCTGCTGAGGACGGATATATCCGTCCTTCGGCGTTAAGGCAACGGTCAATGTGTTTTGAGTGCGCCATCTATTGGGAAAACGTGGGCATTGCAGGGAAAGGGGAAAAAAAAGGAGGTTTTTACTATGATTTGGACAAGTTCGGCGGGCCGGATTAAAAAGCCTAACGGGCCGTATGTGGCCCGCGGGCCGTAGTTTGCCCATGTCTGCTCTAGTAGCTGAGAGCAGGGAGATCTGACAGTTCCCTGCTCTGTTAACTTATTCCGATGCCGCGACGTAAAAAGTCTATGGCATCGGAATAAGGCCCGTTAGTGACCGACGTAGAAACACGATGGGCCGGTCACTAACGGGTTAAAGGTTATGTAAACCTTTGAAAGGCATTTTTTTATTTTTTCTTTAAACTTTTTTTATTGAACATTCAAGTAGAAAACTTTGCCCGTACGTTGAAAATGTACATAATTATACAGAATGTAACATTTGAGTTTTATTATAAGTAGCTACATTTCATCTTTACATTGTTGCCAAGATCTATTTATATCAATACTGAGATCATACAGAATGTAACATTTGAGATTTTTATAAGTAGCCACATTTCATCTTTACATTGTATCTAAGATCCATTCATATCAATACTGGAATCTTTCCAGGCAATATAAAGCTAGAGATTTATATCTATATAATTCTCTCATACATTATAAATGACATATTGCAAGATACCAAGCCAAAACAGGATAATAACTGTAAACATTAGTTTTAACTTTGGCAGACATTTAACATCTCATTCTATAATCTTATACCTTGTCATATTTCTCATTCTCTAGGTGTACATCTCTGACTAAGCCCTTATTCACACGACAGGGTTTCCCGTCCGGGTGACGGCCGTTCATAAACGGCCGTCACCCGGCTGCATTAGGAACAATAGACCCCTAATGGGGCCATTCACACAACCGATTTTTTGACAGCCCGGGAAACCTGGCCGTCAAAAAATGGGACATGCCCTATTTTCGGCCGTTTACTTCTTGGTGTTATGACTTTCAATTTATCTAAATTCCCTTTGAGATATTCTGTGAGATACCATGAAATTCTGCCACCACATCCTCAATATCCATATCAGACAGTTGTACAATAAATGGTTTCCATCTTTTCAAAAATCCCGCTGTTTTTTTTTCTTTATCTCTTGCTGTGTCAATCTTATCTGAATACAGACAAACCTTCAACTGTTGTATTAGTTGATCTAAGGACGGTATGCTTGAGTCTAACCAATTTTTTCAAATGCATCTTTTGGCAATGAGCAATATTGTATGTACTAGTGAAGGTACATGCTTCAAGGACCCTTCCTCATCTGCATCTATTGAGGCTATTGAATGGAAGAGAAGAAGCGTAGGAACCATTGGTAAGGTGCTACCCCAGAGTGTCTTCATGTAATCTAAAACTTGCTTCCAGTATCTCTGCGTATCAGGGCATAACAAGATGCCATTATACAGGTTGGTGTGCATTTCGGACATGCATGTATTCTACTTGGGTTGTTAGCATTGGGTGGTATGTTGAAAGCATAGATAGCCGCGTGCATCAGTTAGAAAAGGGTCTCTCTCCATACCTCATTCATAACATGTTTTCGTACTACATTCCATCCTTCCAATATGTATGTATTAATGTCTGGTATTTTCAACATGCGCCTCCAGTATGCAAAATGAGTCTTTGGAACTATCCGTATATATAAATCTTTAATTGTTTTGTATAAGACATATAATGATTTTCTATGAGATTCTTCCTCAAAAAGGTCATCAAATGTATTGTCAACGATTTCTTTCTCTAAGTTCTGTACTAATTTCGTACAGAAAGATTTAACTTGTAAATATTGGAGAAAGTGTGTCGGCAGGATCCCAAATTCCCCCACTAGTTCAGGTAATGCTTTTATTCTAGGTTCTGAGGCATGTAATATATGACCCACTGTTTTTATACCATTCTGCTTCCATATATTAAACAGATTACTGGATCTCCCGGCTGTAAAGTCTATATGTGACCATAAAGGTAAATATTTAGACAACTGGTATTGTAAGACCTATTTTTTCCTCACCTCCTTCCAACACATAATAGTATCTCTTAACAATATGGAACTCTTGACATGTCTCGGAAAAGATGCTATTTTTGTATATAGTAGTGCTGTAAGTTCATATTTTCCTGCTAGTGCTGCATCTAATCCGTAATTGGAATAGTAGTTGGAATGATGTATCCAATCTAAGGCATATCTAAAAAGACTGCCAATATTATATCCCCTCAAATGTGGAATGTTTACCCCACCTTGCCAATGATAGCCCTGTAATTTGGGTAGCGAAATATATGAGCATTTGTTCTGGGATTTTTTTAAAATAAAAGATCATTCACTGAGGTTGGTGCGACTTTATAATAAATTTTCAGTAAAAATTATTTTTACTTTGCCTTTTCAAAGGTTCACATAGCCTTTAAGTGAGAGACCACCTTTTGCTTTTTTGATTTCTTTATTTTTCAGTGTCAGTAAAAAAGCAGGAAAAACAGTAATCAGAAAATGTGTAAAAATCCTCCAACATTAAATATAACGGTGAAAAAAACTTAGTGAAATGGAGTTTCCAAAACTGGAGTTAAAAATATGTATAAAAGATATAGGGAAAAGGAAACTCCTAGGAAGAACCTGTCTCCATGAGATAAACTGTACTTAAAGGGGCTTTACTAATCGGTGGGGGGGGGGGGGCAGCAGTGGGGTCCACAGTGATCAGCCATTTTTTATCTATTCTGTGGATAGGTGATACATTTCTTTTTCTTTTTTTTAGATTTATAGCGGGGCTTTATTTTTCAGATGTAGAGCTCCAAATTTCCTGCATAGACATAAATGTAAAGAGTACCTATCATTCCTAACCACAATGTTACCCATGTGATGCATTTCTCAGCAGTTTTTCCACCTCTGCAGGTTCCATCTGCATTTGTCAGTTTTTCATTAACTAAACCCCAAAGGGGACGGACACTACCTGCTATGTTCTTTTACCACCCTCAGGAGCATTACACCCTGTCCCCCTGCCAACTATTCTGTGCCTGCTTCTAATGAATTAGCAGAGGGTCCTGATCAGTGTCCTGTGTGAGATCCCTATGTTCTCCCAGGCGTAATACTAAAATCAATCACATGCTCCTCTATAAAACTTGAGAACTGGCAGCCTATCCAAAGATACCCCCATGTAGTCCACGGACATTGCACTAGCAGAGTGTTTAGGACATTTTAAATAAGATTTTACCATAAGGGTCAGTTCACACATTGCATAAATACTGCGTAAATGCTGAGCAGAAAAATCGCTCAGAAATTGACCTGCGATGCAGAATTTTATTCCGCAGCATGTCAATCGTATTTGCGTAAACCCTGCTTATTTATTGCAGGATTTCCCCATTGAATTAAATGGGGAGGTAAATCCTGCAACAAATAGCAGTTGTTGCGTTTTTTTACAGCGGATTCGTAGCTATCCGACCGCAAAAAACTGCAATTCAGAAAAAAAAAATCTCATACTTACACAGAAGTCTGCGTTCCTCCCTCCAGCGCGGCCTCCTGGGATGACATTTCATCCCATGTGAACGCTGCAGCCAATTATAGGCTGTAGCGGCGGTCTCCTGGGATGACGCTTCATCCCATGTGACCGCCGCAGCAGCCAATCCAGGCTGCAGCGGTCTCCTGGGATGAAACGTCATCCCAAGAGGCTGGCGTGGTAGCAGGCTGGATAAGTGCTGCAGTTTTCCGCAGCGGACATTCCGAGCTAAAAACTGCACCACAGTTTGGTGCGCTTTATCGACCGGAATTCCCTACGGTATCCGCCCTATGTGAACTCGGCCTAAGGCTATGTTCTCACACACAGTATACGCTGTAGATTTTCTGCAACAGAAAATCTGCAGCAGAATCTCTAGAAAAACGCTGGTAAATCTGTGACAGAAATCCGCAACAAATAGTGCGTTTTTCCTGCTCATATTGCTGCGGAAACGCTGCGTTTTTTCCGTGGTGGTTTTACCTGCGGATTTAGTGTTAAACATTGGTTATAGCAAAGTATATGTGCAACTGCGGATTTCCAGTCGTTTTTACTGTGTTTCTGCGACATAAATGCTGTAAAAAATGCAACAACATAAACCAGTTGCGGAATTTCTGCTCCCCTTTGAAGTCTATGGGCCAAACACACAGCATCTCCGCACTAAACCCGCAGCATAAATGCTGCAGAATTGAAAAACGCACCACTGAACACTTTCCGCACGATTTTTGTGTGTTTTTTTTCCACAGCGTGTGCGTGAGATTTTCTAAGTCTCATTCACTTTGGCGCTACTTTAAATGCTGCGGAAATTCCGCACAGAATTCTGTTGCGGACATTCCACAGCGTTTACGCTACGTGGGGACTCAGCCTAAAAGGTCTGAGCAGTGCTGTTCTCGATCAAGCAGATCGCTTAATACTTGCTAGAAGATTCTATGTCCAGTAGAAGAACTGAGTCTACATGTGTGAGTTACGCCTGCGCAAGAAACGCCTGCTGGAGGTCGTTTCTGCCGAAGGGGGCAATGCCAGATAAGAGACATTATCTAACGTTTGTTAGCGTGAATGTTTGGTTAATGAATGATTGCAAACTGAGTTGATTTTTATTTTATATGATATCACTTTAATTGCATGTCCACATATGTTAAAATATAAGAATGTTTACATGTGGTGTCCTTACTTTTTCACATGACTGTTTTTCTATGTTCTAAGCCTGTAGATTTCTAGTAACAATTGACTTACATATGGTAATAGAACTATCTGCTGTACTGGTAAGTTACTATTTTGGTTACTAGAATTACATTAGTCTTGTATGAATTGTATTGATCTTCATGTTACCTGCTATCAAGTGGAATTTTTAAGTAATGAGAACAAATTACACAAAAAAATATATTTCCTGTAAATATATATTTTATAGACTCACACATTTTAGGTACTTTCAGCATCACAAGAGGCAAATAACCAAACCGTACATTTATTTTCAACAAAATTTTCGTTTCCAAAAGTCCAGAGCCAATGAAGATTCATAGAAAAGTTGAATTTTTTCCTTGAAATTATAATTGTGATAAACATAGGAACAATTCCAGGAATAGATTTGGAGCTCCTGTCCAATCAGGAGACACAATCCCTTTGGTCAGGTACTGTACATCATCTATGTTACACATCAACGGACCATGGGATGAAAGATGCAGGGTCATCTTTTTTAATCTACAAGAAAAAAAACTTAAAGGTTTGTTGCACTACAATGGATTTCTTCCCTTTTGAGATGGGATTGTCCAGTTGGGACAATCCCTTTTGAAGAATTCCAAAATTATGAATGTATTAGTCAATTAGGAGCTAGATCAATAGCAAAAAGTTTCGTCATTATTTAGTTCACTTCTATAGATATTTTTTTTTAATGTGTTTACATGCGAGTTTACAAGTAAAAGTCACTGGATACAACTGTTGTAGTTACCATTTTTAAAATTGTTTCTGTATTATATTCAAAGATCATGTATCTCTCAACATATTATGAGTGTCTATGATGTTGTGATATGACTATTAGGGTATGTTCACACGCACAAGTAAAAACAGCTGAAAATTACAGTTATTTTTGAAGCTGAAAAAGTTTTTTTAGCCGTTTTTGGAGCTGTTTTTCTATTGACACAATGAAAAACTGCTCAAAAAAACGGCTCAAGAAGTTACATGCAGTTCTTTTTACAGGGCATTTTTTTACACGCCATTTCTTAAAACGGCCGCATAAAAAAAATGCCCCGTTTAAACTAAACGTATTTTTACCCATTCCCAATCAATGGGCAGATATTTGGAGGAGTTCAGCTTCCAGTTTTTCAGGCGTTTTTGGAGCCGTTTACGCCCCGAAAAACGCCTGAAAACAATGCGTGCGAATATAGCCTAATATTAAATATGGCAGTTTCAATAAAAATAGCACATATATAAAGAAAAATAAATATTGAGTATTCACCATCTCAGTGAATTTGTCTCCACAAGCCATCCGAATCTTCTCTGGGGTCGCAGGGCTATTCAATGTAAAAATATTAGACAAGCCCCTCTCCTTTCGGGCAGACGACACAGCGTCCTTTATAGCAAAATATACAACTGATCCCAAAAAGAGGGCTGACTCACCAATACCCTAGGAAAACAAGAAAAGTAAAATGATAATAAAACAATTTCAAATCAACCAACAGGACATTTAAAACAGAGATTAAAAACAAACTCGTATCTTTTTACCATGTACCACAAATTGCTTCTTGGTTGTTGGTCATGTCTAAGCCTATGGGTTATTATGCAATACGTAATATCATCCGTAGAACTGGGATATGATAGTGTTTAAATACATCTTACCTTGGAAGAGTAAATAGCATGAGGGTTTTGTGAAGAAGGAAGTAGTGAAACATTGAACTCTCTTGGAATATCATAAACACATGGGATCTTGTATTCTCCTGGTCCCTTTGTAAGGAGGACACCCTCAGGAGAGTATTTTAACTCTTCTGTTGTATAAAGGCCTATTCCTTGGACAAAAGCACCTTCAATCTGAAAACAGATATAAAGAAAAAAAATCTTCGCTGGAATTGATCAAACTAGTTCTCATCTATGATATTTTGTCCATAAAAACACACACACACACGCGCACACACACACACACACACACACACACACACACATACACACACACACACACACATATTGTATAGGTCCCCCTCGTGCTGCCAAAATATCTCTAACCTGTCGAGGCACGGACTCCACAAGACATTTGAAAGTGTACTGTGGTATCTGCCACCATGACGTTAGCAGCAGATCCTTAAAAGTAGTTATCCCACCACAACAACTTTTCACCTAGTCACAGGGTAGGTGATATGTGTTTGATTGTTGGAGGTCCCGCAGATCAAGATAGCGGGGGTCCCGAGTCCCCTAAATGAACGGAGTGGCAGTAACGCGTGTGCGCTGCTGCTCTATTCATTCTCTTTGGGACTGCCGGGGATAGTGGAGTACAGCGCACTGCTTTCTCCGGCAATCCCACAGAAAATGAATAGATCTGCAGCGTACATGCGTGACCGCCACTCTGTGAATTCAAGGGAGTTGGGACCCCTGTTCTTTTGATTGGTGGGGTCTCAGCAGTGAGACTCCCAGCGATTAAAAACACTGCTCACCTATCCTGTAGATAGGGGATAAGTTCTGGTGAGTTAACCTCTTTAACCCCTTAATGACCATGCCTGAAAAGGCCTTAAAGGGGTTTTCCCATCAGGGACATTTATGACATATCCACAGAACCTATCTCTAAAACGGGGCCCCCTAAACCCCGTTCTACCTCTCTGTGTTGTGGCTGAAGCGTGCGATTTCCGACCATGAAGAAGAAAACAGCGTAGCTCGCTGAGCTACGCTGTTTTTTGTAAGTCCCATAGTAGTGAATGCCAGTTACGGGAGCAGCGTAGCATGCGTTCTGCGCGGTTTCCATAACTACCATTCTGTTCTTAATATAATCTCTTCTTGGCCTATCACACGGATGTGTTAAAAGATTTTCTACCTGCCATATATGTTTTATTTATACATTTCCAAGAGGAATAACAAAGGGACAACACATCAGAGAGTTCTAAGAAAAAAAGCTCCGGAATTGTTATTTCATGAGGAATACAAGAATTTACTAAGAAATACATGTCAGAAGTAGAACAAAAATACTCTATGCATACACTTATTGGAGCAAATATATCAAAACTGGTGCAAAGGAAAGTGGCGTAGTTTCCCATGGCAACCAATGAGGTTGCTGCTTTAATTTTCCAAAGGGCCTCTGAAAAATAAGAGGTGGAATCTCATTAATTGTTTCATGAGCACCTACTCTACTTTTCCTCTGCACTAATTTTGATATATCTCCCGCATTTAATTTACCAAATTTATATAATGTGTGGGAAGAAATCCAAATTACATTATAAATCCATAAGTTTTTCTTGTGGTATTTTATGGTTTATTTTAATATTGTTTTCTTGAGATGTAATATCCGTTAGCTAACTGTTTGTTAAAGGAAAACTGAAAATGTAAACCTTGTTCATACGGTGCTAAAAAAACAGATATGTAAACATGTCAAATACGCTAACGTTTTTGTAAAGCGCTTTTTAAACTACAGGCATTTTTGATGCGCTTTCTGTGTGGTTTTTTGGCGCGTACTTAGGACTCACATTAACAATAGGAATTAATCGTGTTTTCAGTGTGTTTTATGCGCCAAAGAATAGACCTGATTCTTATTTTTTTTACGCGATGCGTTTTGTTAAAATACACTCATGTAGAAAGATAACGCACTAACGTCACGCTTTCCCATTGATATCATATGTTTTTTTACATGTTTTTTGGCGTGTGTATAAGGCCTAATACTATAAATAAAACCTTTAGAGGGGAATTTTCTAAGACTGGCGTTTCATATGCAAGTCTTAAACTGAAGTGTGTTGGAGTACAATGCACCAAATTTATTAAGAGGTGCATGCCTCTTAATATATTTGTTTCATCTTTAGCTGTTCGTGTGCCAAATATTGAAATCTACACTTGCTACGAGCTTGGTCTAATACAGGGGTCTCAAGCACGCGGCCCGCGGGCCGCATGCGGCCCCTGGGGCTGTCATCTGTGGCCCGCGGGAGACAGAGCCGCTAGTATCGGCTCTGCTCCGAGACTCTGGAATTCCCTGACATCGCTGTCCACATATGAACAGCGATGTCTGGGGCTTCCCCAGAGCCGGAGTCCCGAGCAGAGCGCTGGTGTCGGCTCTGCTCCGGGACTCTGTGGAATTTCCTGACATCGCTGTCCACATATGAACAGCGATGTCTGGGGCTTCCCCAGAGCCGGAGTCCCGAGCAGAGCGCTGGTGTCGGCTCTGCTCCGGGACTCTGTGGAATTGCCTGACATCGCTGCCCATATGTGGACAGTGTGTCAGGGTCTTGCCCAGAGCGGAGCAGAGCGCTGGTGTCGGCTCTGCTCCGGGACTCTGTGGAATTCCCTGATATCGCTGCCCATATATGGACAGTGTGTCAGGGTCTTGCCCAGAGCGGAGCAGAGCGCTGGTGTCGGCTCTGCTCCTGGACTCTGTGGAATTCCCTGACATCGCTGTCCACATATGAACAGCGATGTCAGTGGCTTCCCCAGAGCCGGAGTCCCGAGCAGAGCGCTGGTGTCGGCTCTGCTCCGGGACTCTGTGGAATTCCCTGACATCGCTGTCCACATATGAACAGCGATGTCTGGGGCTTCCCCAGAGCCGGAGTCCCGGGCAGAGCGCTAGTACAGGCTCTGCTCCGGGACTCTGTGGAATTCCCTGACATCGCTGCCCATATGTGGACAGTGTGTCAGGGTCTTCCCCATAGCGGAGTCCCGGGCAGAGCGCTAGTATATAGGCTCTGCTCCGGGACGATGCGGAATTCCCTGACATATCTGCCCATATATGGACAGTGTGTCAGGGTCTTCCCCAGAGCGGACTCCCGGGCAGAGCGCTATTATCGGCTCTGCTCCGGGACTCTGGGGAAGCCTCTGACATCGCTGTCCATACATCGAAAATGATGTCAGTGGCTTCCCCAGAGCAGGAGTCCCAGTGATGTCAGGAGCACAGATGGAGTCCCAGGAAGAGCCTACTAGCGCTCTGCCTGGGACTCCAGCTCTGGGCAAGCCCCTGACATCACTGGGGCAGCCTCTACAGAGGGCACTGGGGCAGCCTCTACAGAGGCAACTGGGGCAGCCTCTACAGAGGGCACTGGGGCAGCCTCTACAGAGGGCACTGTGGCAGCCTCTACAGAGGGCACTGTGGCAGCCTCTACAGAGGGCACTGTGGCGTTATCTACAAGTGGGTGTGTGACAGTATCTGAAGAGGACACTGGCATTATCTAGGGGTGTGTTGCATTATCTACAGAGGGCACAGTGGCCTTATCTACAGAGGGCACTGTGGCCTTATCTACAGAGGGCACTGTGGCCTTATCTACAGAGGGCACTGTGGCCTTATCTACAGAGGGCACTGTGGCCTTATCTACAGAGGGCACTGTGGCCTTATCTACAGAGGGCACTGTGGCCTTATCTACAGAGGGCACTGTGGCCTTATCTAGGGGTGTGTTGCATTATCCACAGAGGGCACTGCGGCAGCATCCACAGAGGGCACTGCGGCAGCATCCACAGAGGGCACTGCGGCAGCATCCACAGAGGGCACTGCGGCAGCATCCACAGAGGGCACTGCGACAGCATCCACAGAGGGCACTGCGGCACTATCTAAAAAGGGGCTGCCCAATCTTGACATGTGTGCTAACTGAGCCGCCGGACTGCATTTGGCGACGCTTAAAACTGGAAAGCTGGATTGTTGAAATAAGCACGTTGAGAAATATCTCAAATTTTAAACCTAGCGCTATTATTATAGTAATGTAGTATTATTATTCTAGTAATATAGTGTTATAGTAGTTCAAATAACTAATTGATTAACAATAATTTTGTATTGTATCAAATTTGAAAGTAATGCGGCCCGTCAACTTCCCATTTTTTCTATATGCGGCCCTCTTACCCGGCCGAGTTTGAGACCCCTGGTCTAATAGGTACCGGTCAGTTTTTCACTGTCAGTCATTAACCCTTTGGCGACATGTGGTGTAACACAGCCTCCAAGGGGGTGTATGGAGCAGGCACACAGACTGAGCCCACTCTATACTCTATGTTACAGCAGACACCTCACTTCAACGGCCGGGATTGAAGGTACATAAAATAGTGTTATTAAAAACTACAACTCGTCCTGCAGAAAACAAGCCCTCATATGGATATGTTGACTGAAAAATAAAAAAAATTATGGCTTTTGGAATGCGGGGAGGAAAAAACTAATATGATATACCGAAAAACAACTTTGGCACCAAGGGGTTAAAACATTGGAATACAATTACAGGCTGCAGCGATCACATTTGATGAAACGTCATCACAGGAGGGCGACTGAACACAGAGCAGTCGGAAGAGCAGGGACGTGTTGCTATGGCAACGCGAGGAGAGGTGAGTATAGGCATTTTTATTTTTCTGGCAGACGCTTTTTCGCAGAAGGCAATCCGAACGAATATACGCACCAAAATAATGCACCATCTGTTGCGAATGTTACGCCCGATTTCCCTGTGTGTTCTGGGTCGGACACACTGCTGACTTTTCCATAGTATCCAACCCATGTGAACATACCCTAAAAGTTAATGATCTTACTGCATTAGATAGCTAATATCCAGTGGCTGCCAATTGAAATCCATATGCATCAATGAAGAATTCTTCATATGGATCCCACAGCTTCAGCTAAATAGGGGTTTTACTGTACGTGTGTTGTTCTTTACTGTATGCTTTGAAGGGAACCTGTCACTAGGTTTGGAGCCACAAAACCACAAGCATCCCATTATGCAGCCGGTGTTTAGTGTTCCAAACCTGCCTACGTCAAAAAACGGGAATCCAGTAGCATTGGTGCATGTGCATTGCGCTCATGAAACCGAGGACAGTACAACTCGATTAGTACCACCGCACATGTCCCTTCCGCAACAAATTTACAATCTCATCTCATCATCACAGGCAGTATTATAATGAAAGGTAATACAGGATCACGCCTTTGACATTAGGTGAAGGACATTCCCCTCCCTGCACAGGTCATAGAGCATGCTTACAACACTATCCCAAAAAGGTCGTTTTACTGCTGTAAAGCAGGCAAGATGGCTGCCCCCATAATCATGTACAGAAAATAAAATCTACAATTAGAAAATGGAGATTAAAAAAGCAAATGTTTCAGAATATAGTTTTAATTGGTAAACAGAAACATACCGTAGGTGATACATTTAAGAAATTCAAGGAATATTGAACCAGAAAGTTTACTGCTCTATTTTACAATATCCAACTATCACCTGCTAAAATGGTGCAAATTTCACCATGCAACACGACACCAGACAATGCAAAGCATATTATAAGATGTGCATGTTTTCACTAACGCTTATCTAGTCTGTTGCAGTGAATTGCTTAGGTAGCTTATATCTAGTAATGGAATAATGTTTACTTGCAATATACAGTACCTGTCCCACATCCACAGCTGGATTAATGCTACAACCTGTATCCATGATGATATCTGTCCTGATGTTCTGTCCATTCCGGAAGGGTTGAAAAAAAAATACAAAATAAACATTAATTTTCATCAGAAGAAAAATTAATTAAAGAAAACCTGTCACCTAAGATATCGATGGCGTTAGTTCTGGCACCCGATATGCACATGGGGCCTTTGACTGTTAAGTGGGTTACTCGCTTTGATTGGTTGGCGTCAGAGCAGCAAGCAGTGGCGGAACTACCACTACTGTGGCGCCTGGCTTGGGCCCCCTCATGCCCGGTAGCATCGCCAGCACCGGGCATTCGGGGGGCCCCGGATGCCCACTTCTAGCGACTGCCACATTCAATTGTATCTGCGTCCTCCGGATGCGGATACATTTGAATACTATAGCGGAGCAGGGAGCTAGCTCCCTGCGCTGCCTTTCACTGGTCGACAGGCCACGTTAGGCCTGCAGCCTATAAGACGCTGGGACAGGATGCTTGCGAAGGCCTCCGCGATGACGTCACTGGATCACGGCCTACGCAAGGGTCCCGTCTCAGCGTCTCTTAGGCTGCAAGCCTAACATGGCAAAGGAGGCTGTGGAGGAGCTGCGTTTGTAGCAGGAACAAGGCCTGGTAATTACAAGGTTTTTTTTATTTGTTTTGAGGGCCTGCATGGCACTATCTACAAGGGTGAGAGCAGTGAGGGCTGTGCAGCACTATACAAGGGGAGGCTGTGTGGCACTATCTACAAGAGGGGGCTGTGTGACAATATCTACAGGGGGTTAGTGGCCCTATCTACAAGGCGGTGGTGTGTGGCGCTATCTACACGGGGGTTTGGCGCTATCTACAGGGGGGTTTGTGGAGCTATTTACAGGGAGTGCCTGGCACTATCTACATGGGCACGGTGGCGCTATATGGGCACTATCCACAGGTGACACAATGGCGCTATCTACATGGGCACTGTGGCAAAATGTGGGCTCTGCCACTTTATATGTGGCCACTTTTCACAGTAGGCACTGTGGCACTATTTTAGCACTGTGGCACTATCTATGACACTGTCTATCAGATGACAAATGGTCGTTAAAAACGGTCAGACGGCCGGAAAATGTATGAAGATTTGGAGACACTGATGCAAAACGCCCATAAAATACTGACAGTTTATCAGTTTTTAACAGCTGTTTTTTTTTCACTATCTTGTGAATATATAGCCTTAGCCTTCTTAGCTCTGCCCTTACAGTGATCCAGGCTGATGGAGAGAGAAGACTAATTGTTACAGAGCTGCAACAGTGTATTTATTATATATACATATATTTATATACACACAATCGAGACACATTGTTATGACTACCTCCTATGGAGCAAAAAATGCCCTGCCGTTTACCTCAGTAAGTCGTCCTACTTTTAAAAGTAGGCCAATGAACGGAGGTATCCTGGGACCATGTGATGTAAACTAACCAATAACAGCTAGAGCTTCACTGCTTTGCCTTACTGTCACAGACCCAGCAAGGTAAGTATAATTATCGTAGTGTAACTAATGTTTTTGTTTTTTTTTGTGTGTTTTTTTACAGGTTCGGTTGTTGGACTACGTCGGATTCGAGGACTACTTTGATGACGTCATTTTTATTTTCAATAAAATGGTTAACGAGGGTTGTGTGGGGGCTTTTATTTCTATAAAATATTATTTTCTGTATAGGTGTTTTTTTTAACTTCATTACTACTGCCTTAGTAATGGTGACAGTATGATAGACCTCGTCCATTACTGAGGCAGGGTTTAGTGTTAGCCATTGAAGAGGCTAACACTAACCCCCCTACCATTATTACCCCGATACCCACCACCACCAGGGGTGCTAGGAAGAGTCGGTTACAATCCAGTACTGGGGCGGATGCAGGCTGGTACTATTAGCCTGGGAAAGCCCAAAAACAATGGCCCTTCCCACCCTGGTAATGCTAGGCTGCAGTTGTTTTACTATATCTAGCTGGTTATGAAAAATAGTGGGACCCCAAGTTGTTTTTTCAATTATTTATTTCAAAAAACAACGTGGGGTCCCCCCCATTTTTCATAACCAGCCAGATACAACATAGCAGCAGCAGCAGCCTAGCATTACCAGGGTGGGAAGGCCCATTGTTTTTGGGCTTTCCCAACCTAATAATACCAGCCTGTTGCCGCCCCAGTCCCCGACCATCACTTCAGATGGTCAGGTACTGGATTGTACCTGGCTCTTCCTGGCATCCCTGGTGGCGGTGGGAACCGAGGAGGTAATAATGAGGGGGTTAGTGATAGCCTCTGCACCGGTTAACACTAATCCCCGCCTTAGTAATCGACGCTGTCTATCAGACAGCCACCATTACTAAGGCACTAGTAATGTAGTTAAGAAAAAAACAGGCACAGAAAAAATATTTTATTGAAATAAAACCCCCTACACAACCTTCATTAACCAATTTATTGAGAATAAAAACGCTCTCATCGAAGTAGTCCTCGAATCCGACGTAGTCCAACGACTGAATCTATAAAAAAAAAACACAAAAAAAAACATACCTTTCTGGGTCTGTGACAGTTAACTAAGCAGTGACAGCTCTTAGCTGTCATTGGTTCATTTACATCACGTGGTCCCATGTTACCTCAGTTCATTGGCCTACTTTTAAAAGCATGATGCAGTCACATTGCGTTTATGTTGCCTTTTTAAAAATTTCTGTTATGGACAGACTGCTGCTATTATATTACAATGTGTTTTTTGTGCTTTTGAACGCATCTTCATAATGTCCGACCGCACGCGGTTAATGACCACAATTCTAAAGTTGTTGCTAAACCGCTTGCGTTTTTGCTAACCGTTCTGCAATGCATTGTAATGAACTATATACATGAAGCACCTAACAAACTTCAACACCAGTGAAAACTATGTCAATAAACTATTTCCTTTAAAAAACGCAACAGAACTGCAGCGTTACAGAGACAAAAAACGCATGCAGTTGACCGCATGCGGTTTTCAAATGCAACAAAACCACGTCAACCGTCACCGTGTGCCCTTGCCCTAACAATACTAAGCTGTGCGCGCGTCTGAAAAAACGGCTCCAATAAGTCGGCAAACATCTGCCCATTACTTTCAATAGGCTTCACGATGTACTGTGCCGACGACCTGTCATTTTACACGTCGCTGTCAAAAGACGGCGCGTAAAATTACAGCCTTGTCAAAAGAAGTGCAGGACACTTCTTGGGACGTAATTGGAGCCGTTTTTCATTGACTCAAATGAAGAACAGCTCCAAATTACGTCCGTTAAAGACTCCCCGCAAAACGCCAGTACATGCAATTACGTCTGAAATTACAGCTCCGTAATTTCAGACGTATTTGCAGTTATCGTGTGCACATACCCTTACCCTCTAAACGTAATGAGTCTGCAGTAGCGAACAGCTCCACTAAATATAATTTATAATAGCACAAACGTATTCTAAATTAAATTTTCAAATAATTTAGTTTAGAATGTGAGTGGATCTGGGTAAATTCGCTTCACCAACATTTTGTCAATTGGAAAATGGCCCATTAAGGAGCCTTATTTCCCCCAAAATAGACAATAAAGGCTAAAATACTGAAATATGCTCTGTATTTTGGCTTCCATCATCAGGAAATAGGAAGTTCACTCGCCTAGGAGGTTTTCTTCATATTCGTTGTTTCGGAGAAAGTTATACTTAGTCATTTTAGGGCTGGATGCAAAAAGGAGCTGTAATTTTCTTCCACCTTAGGCCCTGTTTTATTGACAGCTGCGCCATACACACTTCCCTGAAAGGGTGGTCTGGAACATAACAGAGAAGAAGTCTAATTAGAAGTAACGCTTTTGCCATGGAGAAATCACTTACCATATAATCTCCTGTTAGACAATCAACTTCCACCTCTGAACAGGCAGCCCCATAAACACAGTATTGAAATGGATGGCCTTCTCCTTTCTCCCAGTCCATGTAGGTGTCGTAACCTCTGAATATAACAAGTATAATACATCACACAACCCTATAAAGTGTTCTGACAAAAATGTGTGTAATATTTATGTGATATCTTATTTCATTCTATGCAAAAAAAAATGCAGGATTCCTGGTACCCATAGCTAAAATTCGTGCTGGTCTAGTCAGACCATCTCTTTGATGGATTTCAGTGTGAATGCCATTCTGCAGCTTCTATGTATTGTGATACATAGAAGCTGCATAAGCCAAACAGTTGAAATGTTAAAAAAACAAATACAAATATGATTTTTAGCCACATGCATTTAAGTAAAAAAAAATTTAAAAAGCCCCCCAAAGGTGTCCATGGTGGCACATGGCATGTGGAAAAGACCAACAATTTACCAACACCGGCCTACCTAAAAAATCCAGTGGCTGAAAGACTTATTCTTTGATGAAAAGCTTCTATTACCTGTAAAAAAGAAGCTGAAAGTAAATATAAATACATTAAAGTGATTTTATGTAAGGGTGTGTTCACATCAGCGTTAGGATTCCATTGATGGGTTCCGCTAGACCTTTCCATTGGATCAACCCATCAACGGAAAGGCAAACGGAAACCATAGCTTCCATTTGCATTACCATTGATTTAAATGGTAATGCTTCCGTTGATGGGTTCCTCCGACGGAAAGGTCTAGTGGAATCCATCAACGGAAGGGTGACATTGATGTGAACACACCCTAATATTCCACAAAGTTAATTCTGACATATATATAGAGAGAATAAATCTAGCTAGAAATCAGTCATAAACCAGTGGCACTTTAAATAAGGACATATATAAGATGTTCATAAACTGATAAAACAGGCACACAAGCCTACCTCAAGCTCACCATGAAGTAACTGTAAGTCACAATGCCCCATGGACTAAAATAAAATAAAATAAGCAACACCGAACGGGGGAGATGACAGGATTCTCCTCCTGAAGCACCACTCTCGGCATTTGCTTCATATGACTGCTTGTTGCTTACCCTGTACCTGAGCTCTGTTAAGTCTTTGTCTTACAATTTTGTACCTCACTGGCTTCCATTGCTTACCTTTGTCTGTTCCGTACTATGATCTGGCCTGCCAAATCCACACCATGTGTGACAAACTGCTGTTTACCCGGCCTAAGTGACCAAACATACTATGATGCTTGCTCCTGCTTAGGTGTTTTTCAAGGAATAAACCTAATAGGACGCAGCAAAGTCCTGAAGCCAACAGAGTATCAACGACCCTTCAAAATGTATGGGAAAAAGGAGTCTTATAGGTGGTAAGTGCAAACCTCTGGGATTTTCTAAATATCTGTAAGTCCAGAAAGGACTGTAGTCTGTGGTTGTGTAAACTTCAACTGCATAAATTCAGCAGTATATCATAGTTGTGTGAAATCAACCTACCCAACTCTCCCAAGTGCCTTTGGGATTTTTGCTGACAATAGGTTCCAGTCGTTTCCGAAGTTTCTCGCAAGCATTCTGTGCAGGAAGGCAATACAATAATTCAAATCAGTCTATGTGCTGTTTTTCTTTAGAAGTACATAGTTACATACAGTTAGGTCCAGAATTATTTGGACAGTGACACAATCTTCATGATTTGGGCTCTGCATGGCACCACATTGGATTTGAAATGAAACAACTGAGATGCAATTGAAGTTTAGACTTTCAGGTTTAATTCAAGGGGTTGAACAAAAATGTCCTGTGAAACGTTTAGGAATTGCAACCATTTTTCTACACAGCCTCCTCATTTCAGAGGCTCAAAAGTAATTGGACAAATTAACATTACCATAAATAAAATGTTTATATATATTTTTTGCTTTGTAGAGAATCCTTTGCATCACAAACGCTGGGTTTCCTCCTTTGTGATGCTTTGCCCGGCCTTTACTGCAGCGGTCTTCAGTTGTTGCTTGTTTGTGGGTCTTTCTGCCTTAAGTTTTTTCTTAAGCAAGTAAAATGCAGCTCGATCGGGTTGAGATCTGGTGATTGACTTGGCCATTGCAGAATATTCCACTTCTATGCCTTAAAAAACTCCTGGGTTGCTTTCTCAGTATGTTTTGGGTCATTGTCCATCTGTACTGTGAAGTGACATCCAATCAACCTTGCTGCATTTGGTTGAATCTTAGCAGAAAGTATATCCCTGAACACTTCAGAATTCATCCGGCTGCTTCTGTCTTCAGTCACATCATCAATAATCACTAGTGACCCTGTGCCTTTGGCAGCTATACATGCCCATGGCATCACACTGCCTCCACCATGCGTTACAGAGGATGTGGTGTGCTTTGGATCATGTGCCGTTCCAAGCCTTCTCCATACTTTCTTCCTCCCATCATTCTGGTACAGGTTGATCTTAGTTTCATCTGTCCAAAGAATGCGGTTCCAGAACTGGGCTGGCTTCTTTACATGTTGTTTGGCAAAGTCTAATCCAGCCTTTCTATTTTTGAGGCTGATTAATGGTTTGCACCTTGTGGTGAACCCTCTGTATTTGCTCTCATCAAGTCTTCTCTTTATGGTAAACTTAAATACTGATCCACCTACTTCCAGGAGAGTGTTCTTCACTTGAGTAGATGTTGTGAAGGGGTTTTTCTTCACCATGGAAAGGATTCTGCAATCATTCACCACTGTTGTCTTCCGTGGATGTCCAGGGCTTTTGGAGTTCACAAGATCACCAGTGCGCTCTTTTTTTTCAAGAATGTACCAAACTCTTGTTCTGTCCACTCCTAACATTTGTGCTATCTCTCTGATGGATTTCTTCATTTTTTTTCAGCCTAACAATGGTCTGTTTCACTTGCATTGAGAGCTCCTTTGACCTCATGTTGTGGGTTCACAGCAACAGCTTCCAAATGCAAATGCCACACCTGGAATCAACTCCAGACCTTTTACCTGCTTAATTGATGATGTATTAACGAGGGAATAGTCCATGCAGCCCATTAAATAGCTTTTGAGATAATTGTCCAATTACCTTTGGTTCCTTGAAAAAGAGGCAGCTACATATTAAAGAGCTGTAATTCCTAAACCCTTCCTCAAATTAGGATGTGAATCCCCTCAAATTAAAACTGAGAGTCTGCACTTCAAACCCATATTGATTATATAACTGTATATTGAATATGTTTTGGTAAACAGCTAAAATGGCAAAACGTGTGTCACTGTCAAAATAATTCTGGACCTAACTGTAGCTTAAAAAAAGAAACGGGTCCACTTCAACTTCAACTTCAACCTTTCTAACCCTCAATTCTAATGTCAGTAAATAATCATCTAGCCTTTTTTTAAGTTCTGACATAGTATCTGTTATCACTACCTCTTGGGGGAGGGCATTCCATAGCTTGACCACTCTAACTGTAAAGAACCCTTTTCTATATTGATGTCTGAAACTTTATTCTTCCACATGCAATGCATGTCCCCTGGTCCTTTGTAGAGTCCTTGGAAAGAACAGATTATGTGCTAGTTTTTTGTAGTGACCACACATATACTTATACATGTTAATAAGATCCCCTCTAAGGCCTAATTTACACCAGCGTGTCTGATTTGCATCTGCAAAAAAAAAACATACAATTTTTTATATATATGAATGACCACGTAGTGTCCATGTGGTTTCCGTGGGTCATCCGTTTTCGTTGTCCGTATTTTTCCTCTGCAAGCATTTTCTGGTATTGCTTTTCTTTTTTTCTCTGCATTTCTTAGAAACTGATTAGTTGAAAACAGAGAGCATACAGATTTAGTCTGTGTGCTGTCCGTTTTTTTTTAACGCACCCATACACTTTAATGGGCGAGTCTGGCCAGAAAAAATGTATCAGAATATCACATGCTGTAAGTTTCTCTCAATGGACACACACTCCACGAAAAAAAAAAAATGGATGTGTGAATATATCCATTGATTTGTATCAGTCAATGTGCTGTTCGTGTGAATAAGGCTTAAGGCTACTTTTTTTCCAAGCAGAACAAGCCCAATTTTTCGAGCCTTTCATTGTAAGACACACCTCCCATCCCATTTAATCATCTAGTCGCCCACCTTTGAACCCTCTCCAGTCTTCCTATATCCTATTTAGGGTATGTTCACATGCTTAAGAAAAAACGGCTGTAAAATACGGAGCTGTTTTCTTGGGAAAACAGCTCCTGATTTTCAGCCGTTTTTTTTATCAAATTAGCGTTTTTCACGGCGCTTTTTACGTCCGTTTTTGGAGTTGTTTTTCTACTGAGTCAATGAAAAACGGCTCCAAAAACTTCTCAAGAAGTGAGATGCACTTCTTTTTACAAGGCGTAAAAAACGCCCTGTGGGAACGGAATGCCGTTTTACCCATTGAAATCAATGGGCAGATGTTTGGAGGTGTTCAGCCCCCGCATTTTTAGCCATTTTTTGGGGCGTTATGGCCCAAAAAACGGCTGAAAATAGGTTGTGTGAACATACCCTTGCAATGTGGAGCCCAAATAGGGACTGGCAAGTCTAACTTTTGGCACAACAGTAGAACATGTAATTGTATTTAAAGGCACGTCTTATAACATACAACATATAATATACCTTAACTGCCATCCCATTTACATCTGTTCCAACTGTGGCGGCTGTGGCAATGGTATTGGGCACAGAGCTAGTACTTGTTTCACAGATGTGAATGTAGGACATAGGTATACCCAACTCTCGACTGGCAATCTGCAGTTCAAATAAGAGAACATGATAAGCGTTAAAGGGAAGTATGGAGTGCTCTCACGGACTGAGCGTAACGCGCTCCATACTCAGCGGTTGTCAGCTGTGTAATACAGCCGACACCTCACTGCAACGGGCGGAAACAACCCGTAGAAGAAAGTTAACATCGTTTTTACCACACGATGAGGGCAATAAAAACTCAACCCAAAAAACAATAGCGGAATTGCTGTTTTTTGCCCATTTCACCCCACAAATATTTTTTTTCTACTTTCCCAGTACATTCTATGGTACATTAAATATTGTCATGAGAAAAGTAAAACACATTCCTCAAGAACAAGCCCTCATATGTCTCCGTCAGCGGGAAAATACAAAGTTATGGCTTTTAGAAGGCGGGAATTTTTAAAAAAAATTGGCCCGGTCATTAAGGGGTTAAAAGTTTTTCTTTTTTTTATAATGCCGTTTATTTTAAAGAAATAATAGCAACTTTCAAAATGTAGACAATGGTTAATTTAATTTACCTGAATCATTTTGGTATGAATGCCTTGTCCCATTTCAGTACCTCCATGTGACACTAGCACTGAACCATCACAATAAATGTGAACCAGCGCAGCGGCCTAAGGTAAATGCAACAATATGAAAAGAATCCTATGTTATGTGTGATATTAGTAACAATAGACATTACTATAAGCTCAAATTTCAAAACAGTCGACTAAGTTTATGTAGTTATTTCAACTTCTTGGAGCCATAGTTTAGTTGATGGTTTCATTTGTTAATAGAATTACTATGAGCTCTCTCTTGTCTCTGCCTAGTATAATATTCTAATTATTGGAGACATATTTAGATGCGCATTAATGGAATCGAATCACTGGAAGTGTACCTATTGTTACAAAAAAAAATTCACAATCACTTCTTAGGCAGCTGTAGATGTCTGAGAAGTTCACAGAAATTATAGGGCCCATAGCAAAACTTAGTATGAGCACTGACAGCTTCGACAAATATTCTCATTTTTTTAATTAAGTTAATGTTCACTGCTCAGTTTCAACACCATATTTTTAATGTATTTACACCAGATAACTAGCATAAATACATTGATAAATCTCCCCCATTTAGCATTATCATGTACTGGTTTCCTCTACACAGTACATAATAAAACTGTCTGCCTGCAGCCACCACTAGGAGGAGCTCAGTGATTTGAACTCAATGGAAGCTGTAAAAATCTTTATGCACTGAGCTCCCCCTAGTGGTGGCTCCAGAAAAATGCTATGGCTCTGAGTAGGGAACCAGGATTTCGAGCTGGGTCCCCTTCTCACCACAGGCCCCATAGAAACGCCATGGTCTGCCTCTATGGTAAGTACGCCACTGGTAGATGTATATTGCTTGCAGTGCACCAGAAATCTTGTGTGTAATCTGCATATTTTAGTTATTTTCCAATGTTTTGCTTCTGTAAATACATTACTTTTCTTTGCGTGTATTCGGAGTTGGCAGGCTCTGCTTTTTGTGATATTCGTCCCAAAGGGGGTTTTACACAGGACAATTATCGGGCAGACGTGTGTGAATATAACGCTCATTGCCGATAATTGCCCTGTGTAGACAGGGCAGCGATCAGCAGATGAATGAGCAAACTCGATCATCTGCTGGTCATATCGTTTTAAAAAAGTTAAAGATTATCGTTGTTGGCAGCACATCTCCATGTGTAAACAGGGAGACGCGCTGCCGACATGATAATAATGGATGGGGACGAGCGATCGGAGTAACGACCACTCATTCCAATCCATAGCTCCGTGTGACAGGAGCAAGTGAGCGCCGATCAACGATGTCTCGTTGATCTGTGCTCGCTGCACCGGCCGAGTGTCGGCCGGTGTAAAAGGGCCTTTACTTTGGTGCCATAGGGGCAATGGCAGCATTGCTGGAAATCTCTGACACAATTCTCATGCTGTTTCGCATTTGATTTGCATCTAATATTCATAGAACTGTAGTACACTAAACAATGGGGGCAGATGTTGATCTTATTTTAAAGCGGTATTCCCATCGCCTCAATCCTGTATAAAATGACAGCTAACCTAAATTAAAAAACTTTAGTAAAAAGTTTTCTCTTTAAAAAATATGGTCTTCTCCCAATATTGGCCCCCTTTTTGTTGTGTGCTTGTTGTCTAGGGTTACAGCCCCCACTGCAGTGGTGGCGGCGCTTGCACCATTTTATTCTGATACACATTAGCTCCCTGCCTGACCACCTCTCCTCAGCACTATAGACTTGTATGGAGAACTCTAGGGCATGCGCAGTAGCAGCCCTGGGGTCATTGAATACAGCTGCACCACGCACGTAGCTGCCGAGCCCTTCTCAGGGCTTTCACAGTGTGCAGATTTGGGAACGTGCACAATCAGGCCAGCAATCACACACATCAATCAAATTGATCAGTCCTACCCAGCATATACAGCCACGAACAAGGAAGTAGAGGGAAGCGTTGGCCATCAGATAGGGGAAATAGGACAACCCCTTTAAGTCCTAGTCCAAAGTAGCCCACAAATATAACTACAAGAAATATCAATATTGAGATCAAGGGCAGTTTTTTCTTGGTGTATACTGATACAAATTAGTAACTGAATTCATGATGTTTACCTGATTCTGGGAAGCCACAATAAAGGTGACAGGAAATTTCAAGGGGATAAGTGCTATGCCCCTTTTTCTCCAGGGGTTCTCTTTATTAAACCGTTGTGCTGCTTCCATCCTGGCATGAAATGCAGAGTTCTTCATGCAATCCTCCCAGCATCTCCTCAGATTGGTTGTGTCAAACTCTTGTTTGTAAGGGGTCACAATGATGTTTCTGTACATGTTTATCTCTCGGACCTGTACGGAAATAGTGACACATATATATAAATGTTTCATAAAACAGCAACCAATGCAATATTGCTCCTATATAAAATAACACTCTGCATATTTATTCATTTATCTTGGAGCATCAGAATATGAGTAACTAAGGATTTATCCCAATAACAATTTGAAATTACCTCTTTAAGGTGCGGTTATACTATATAATTTGCAATTTATGCTGTGTTGAATGAGTTGTACGCTGTCCAGTATCTATTATTTCTGAAGGGTTATGTGCTTTCAGTGATTGGCACATGAATGGCTGTAACAGACACAGATACTGACACCAATAAACAAACAAACAATATTTGCCTAAAAATTGATGGGCCAGTGGATTTTGTTTTACATGTGACTATTAAAGAAGATCTGTCACCTCTCCTGACATGTCTATTTTAGACATTGACATAGCCATTCTGGAGCATCTATTCGTAGAACTCTGTGTTGTGCCGTTCCTCTGTTATTTCTGTCCGAAATGTATGAATAATTGACAACTGGGTGTTACCATTCCCCTTATTAAAGGGGCGTGTCCCTACACAGTCTCAATCTGTCAGCACTGATTGGACAGTCTGTGTAGGGACACATCCCCAACTGTTAACACCCAGTTGTCAATTTATTCATACATTTTGAGGAGAAATACCACAATGCAGAGTTCTAAGAAAAGATGCTCCAGAATTGTTATTTCATGGGGAATAACACTATTTACTATGTCAGGAGAGGTAACAGGTCCTCATCAAAAACTGTGTGCCAACTGACCACAAATCATCTTTTGGGAATTGGTCCAATTTTGAAGGAATGGTGTAATTTCCTTTGTTTACTGATGGACTACTGCTAGAAAATTGTATGGATCTAAAAGGAAACTGTATAAAGTTAGAGGCTCATAAAGGAACAGTATGGGCACGTAGCAGGCTATGGGTTTCATATTACGGATCCGTACAACACAGATCTGTAATACAGTTGTGTGCATGAGGTCTAAGTCTTCAGGGCGTCTTCTCTGATCTCTCCTTAACATTACATCTTGACTGCCTGTGTCATAATTAAAATGGACAGAAAGAAATCAGAAAGAATATAGGAATACATCAAGGCAGATACTGACTGACTATCTCAGCTGTTCATGACATTTTCTGCACAATACAGAATGAACCATTAAACATACCATGACTGATTGTACCTTTCTAATGGTACCTTTTCAATGAGAATAGATTATCTCCAGGGACATACGGAAAGGATGTTTATTGATTTTACTTTACAACCTATTTAAAACCTATGTATTAAACCTTTAATTTCAGAGAAATCTACAAGATGACAAATATCCAAACTGCGGAGAAAGGGAGTAGACTCTTATATTTACACAGCATGCAGCGGGAAGATAAGGAGGAATGGCTCGGATAGAACAAAATAGTGGAGCACAGAACAATAATGAAATATTTGGCATATCCAACACTGTAGAAAAGTTGGCCATGGACATTGGACAGATTAATATACAACCTTTATTAAGAGGACGCCTCTTAATAAATGTGTTATCTTTCTACTGGCCCTGCGCAACTGTGGCGCAACAATCGTGGCCATGAGTCATTTATTAAAGCTGCGGTTTATACAACGTACTGACGCTGCCCAACATTAGTACCTTGTATGATCTGCGGCATGCCGTAAGAGGCTGACAGTACCCGGAGGGGAGGAGAGAAGCGGTGATGTGAGTGTATATATATATATATATATATATATATATATATATAATTGTATTTTATTTAATTGGCCAAATGGGGGGGGGGTCGGGGGGATAGTCAGATCGGTGGGGGGGTACGGTGCCTTTTTATGCCCTACAGAAACCAACGCCAGCTCTTGTCGTAAACTATAATAAATTTGTAAGGCCGCTATAGATCAGCCCTCTTTAGGGAAGGAATGCCCCCTTTTACCAAAGTGGCGAGAGTGGCGTAAAAAAGCCAAAAGTTGACTTCCGGTTCCGGCGCTGGCGATGCAGGACGCGTGTGACTGAGCTCCCGCTCCCGACTAGCCTGCTTACCTGCAAAAGTCACTTCGGTGGCGAAAAACAGATGATAGACACCGGCCCAACACACAGGAACATACCCAGGGGTGCCTGCATGGAACGATACCTCCTCCGGGGCGCACACAAGCCAGCCATGGAGGTTCTAGCCGCGGGCGTGGACAGGGGAGGTAAGATGGCGGCGCTTCCCGCCACTGCTCCCCCGCTGTATTCACAGGATGAGGAGCTGCTGCAGCCCCAGCCCCAGTCCCCGATTTCAAGCATGGCAGAGCCCATAGCCTCTTCTTACCCAGCACCTGTGGACTATATAGCACTGGCCCATGAAGTGGCTAAGCGGATAGCTCCTGACCTGCAAAAAGCGCTGGAAAAAACGGTGCAAGCGTCTCTTAAACGCATGCATGCGGATCTGGCACAAGTAACTTCCAGGACTAATGAATTAGAGCAACGTGTAACGCTGCTGGAGGATGAAAATGAGCGCCTGCAATCCAAACTTAAAGCGGTGTTGTCTAATACTACGCAGTTGGGAGACAAGGTGGAGGACCTAGAAAACCGCTCCAGAAGGAGCAACCTGCGAATTGTGGGTCTGAAAGAAGCGGTGGTCCCTTCTGATTTGCAGCGTCTATGTGAGAGATCATTGCCAGCAGCATTGGGCCTCCAGCGTCCATGCCGGGTGGAAAGGGCGCACTGGGTGGGATCGGACCCAAGAAATCTTCCATCAGCGCACGGCAGCAGCTCACTTCGCCCCAGACAAGTCATCTTTAAACTGTCGGATTACAATGACAAGGTGGCACTGATGAAGGCATATCGCAGCAGATCTCGACCCTTGGAGATAATGGGCATGAAAGTGGTACTTTTCGAGTACTATTCTACGGAGGTCGCAAAGCGCAGGCGATCCTTCAGCAAGATTTGTACCGAGCTGTTCCAAGCGAAAGTACGTTTTAACCTGCAATATCCAGCCATTTTACGGGTGTTTCAAGCGAGTGGTCGGACCACGACATTCACCACAGTGAAGGATGCAGAGGACGCGCTGGCAGAGCTATGTGGGAGCCGCCCCCCGCACGAGGAGCGACGCAATCCAGAACACAGCCCACGTCGCAAGCCAAGAGAAGTCGGAAGGAGTCGCTTGGATATGGAGCGAACTTGGGCAGAAGCTTTACTACCCACACCCGAAAGAGAACGCGGAGGAAGATCCAGGAACAGAGGGGATTCTCCGAAGCCGCAAAGACGGCCGCGGGACCGCATCAGGTCCACGTCTCCTGATTGAAGAGTGAAGATTTCAGGACCCTTATGTCTTTGTAGAGGGTTCTGTGGACGCTGTAGATCAATCGCAGGTTCCGATCCTTTGCAGATAAGTTTCCAGTTATTGCAGATAATGCTTGATGATTGCACATGTCGGTCTTTTACTACAGCATTTTTGTCTGTCATCAACTGTTCTCAGGTCAAAATGTATGCATTCTGATATAATGCTGTATTTACACTGCAGGGGGTTTGAGTCTGAGTTAGGGCCTGTTCTAAGTTCTGAGCTCGCTCACTGGTGGGCCTCTCCGATCGAGAATTTTACAAGGCCTGTCTCTCTTATGGGATTAGATATGGCCGTTGCAGGTCAAATATGCGGGGGAGACTCTGCAGGGGTTTTTGGGTCGCTGTTCTGGGCAGCTTTGAAGTGAAGCAGTGTTCAGGTCTATATGATACATGGTAATCTGAGCGGTAGCTGAGAGGTTTGACCCTTTGATTTAAGACCGGGTATCTGCTGCAAGGGATTGATGGTCGGTGATGGGCTGATGTAGCTCTGTCACGATAAGTGGTTTGTAATTTCGGCTACGCAGGTCTGTGAGGGAGGGGGAGGGAGGAACGTGTTAGTGCACAACAGAAAAAAGTGAAATCTCGTACGCCAATGTGTACTAGGGGGTTGACTGCCCTTGTCACAGGCGTTTTTTCTATTTCTTTTGAACAAGGTCTGATGGCTTTGAGTTGGAGTTTAGCTTTGTTTGCTAGGCCGTGTTTTGGCCATGTTTTCAATGTTTATACATGGCGATTAGGGAAAGATGGATCCGACTCCCCGAACCGATCACAGCTTTTTGACACCTTAGCTCATCTTAGGCATAGTCCAATAACATGAAAATAGTTTCATGGAACGTCAAGGGGCTTAGATCCCCACAGAAAAGGACCAAACTCTTGCGACATATGAAGAGATTGCATCCAGATGTAGCCCTCTTACAGGAAACTCACCTTACCGAGTCAGAATTTAAATATCTACAAAAATTCTGGGTGGGCCACGTTTTTGGCTCAGCTGCTAGAGACGGTAAGCCGGGAGTTATAATATTGGTGCACAAAAATTTTGCTTTTACATTGGTGTCCCAGGAACGTGATGATGAGGGTCGTTGGGTCCATCTAGTGGTGGAACATGCAGGGTAAACTATTAGTATCCATAATGTCTATGGGCCAAATGCGGCCAACACAGCGTTTTTTGATCAATTGGAAGCCCAACTCCAGCAGGATCGCACTAAATTATTGGTACTAGGGGGAGACCTTAATACTGTAAGATCCTCTAGGGAAGATAGATGTATTGGGTGCCGTTTCGAATAAACAGAGGGATAGGATCTTGCCAGACTTTTTGAGACACACTGCCCTTGCAGATGCTTGTAGGAGTTTACATCCTGATGCTAGGGAGTACACACACTTTTCGCATGTACATCAATCGTGGTCGCGTATTGATTACTTACTTGTGAACTAAGCTTTTTCCCGCAGACTACATGACACGACGATAGAAGATCTTGTCATCTCTGACCACTCCCCGATTACCATTACTCTGGCCGACACAGTAGCTAAGGGACTGGATTCTATATGGAGGTTCCCCTCCTTTCTGGCGACGGATGAGGACTTTTTACAGAAGCTAAGGGGATGGTGGACGGAATTTGACGGGGATAATGCGTCACATCGTACGGACCCGTCGTTGTACTGGCGTACAGCTAAAGCGGTAATTCGCGGGAAAATTATACAATTTATGGCCAATCTTAAACGTAAGACCACCGAAGGGTACAAGACGGCGAGCGAACGATTAAGGTGCGCATACACGGCATTTTTACAATCTCCGTCAGCGTCTCTCGGGGAGGCCTGGAGGGAAGCCAAGCGACAGTTTGATCAGTGGCTAGATAAAAGAGAAAGCATCTATCGGTCTCAATTTGATGCTGACCTTATGCGCTTCAGCAATAAAGCGGGTAAATTATTAGCACGCTTGGCGAAGGGGAGGTATACACCGTCACACATTTTAAACCTTAAAGACACCAACGGAATCCCTGCAGCGGATCCCAAAAAAATTAACACTATTTTGCGTACATATTATCAACCCCTTTATTCAGACACGCCCATTGACACCCAAAAAGGTAGGGAATTCTTGGAGAAGGTAAAGTTGCCTGGACTCAAGCAGGAGCAGAACGATCTGCTGAGCGCAGAGATCACGGTGGAGGAACTCACGAGTACAATTAGGACCTTATCTAACGGAGAGGCCCCGGGGCCGGATGGGTTCACGGGAGAATTTTATAAGTCCCTAAGAGAGGAAATCAGCCCCATTTTGGTGGATTATTATAATATTTTACTAAAGACCGGTACGTTCCCAGCGGAGGCCAAACTAGCGCATATAAAGGTGCTGCCCAAGAAGAGGAAGGATCCTCTTGACCCGGGGTCATATCGCCTGATCTCATTGATAGACCAAGACCAGAAATTACTCACAAAAATCTTATCTAATCGTTTGGCCATGTATCTACCTACATTGGTGGGTAAATCTCAAGTGGGGTTTGTAAAGGGTAGGACAGCAGTGACTAATCTGCGTAAGGTGTTGACGGTACTAGAAACAGTCAGGCATGATCCCCAGCCAGGTACCCGACCAGCACTTTTGGCGCTAGATGCAGAGAAAGCTTTTGATAACATACAGTGGGAATGGCTGGGGATGGTGCTGGATAAGATGTATGTCCAGGGAGCCTTTCGGATCTTTTTGAAAGGGGTCTATACTAATCCCCAAGCGAGTGTCCACTCCTCAGGATTTCTATCGGCTTCCTTCCAATTGCATAAAGGGACCCGGCAGGGATGTCCCCTGTCGCAACTTTTATTTAATCTAGCACTGGAACCTATGGCTAGATTTCTGGAAGAGTCCGCAGTATTCAGAGGTATTCGGGTGGGGTCTATGGCAGTTAAGTTAGCCTTGTTTACTGACGATGTTATACTGTTTATGTCAAATCCCCAAGAGCACTTACTGCCGGTCTTTCATTTTTTGCAGGACTTTGGGCAATGCTCCGGATACAAAGTCAATATAGCTAAAAGCAAACTGCTGGTGTTGGGTAAACCATTACCTGGGACCTTTTGGCAATCATTGGGATGCAGGATATCCCCGGTGAAACAATGCATAACTTATCTAGGCATTAAGATAGGGAAGGTGCCTGAAACCCTGTATGGCCTGAATTATCCACCGCTGTTTAAAAAAATACAGGCGGAACTCACCAGATGGTGTCAGTTATCACTATCCCTTCTGTGGAGGTGCCACTTAATTAAGATGGTTAGTTTCCCCAGACTGCTATATCCCTTTCAAACACTCCCGCTCTTGCTGAAATATGGGGATGTCTCCAAACTGAATTCCGCATTTACAAAATTTATATGGGCAGGAAAGAGGCCTCGCATTGCACTTACTGAGCTCATGATGGGCAAGCATGAGGGGGGACGGAAGTTTCCCAATATTAGGGGATACAATGTGGTATATCTCTTTCATCACGTAGTGGATTGGCTTCATGAAACGAGCCATTATTCCAATTTAGAGCTGGAAGGGGAGTACGCCTCACCCTGGAACTTAAAAGCCTTATTACACTGTAGAGTTGCCTCTCTTCTGTGCCGTCTCAAAACCTCCATTGTTCTGAGAGATACAGTCCTAGCCTGGAAAGCGGTTCGTAAATTTTTTGACTTGCCTCACCTGCTCTCCAAGCACATGCCGTTGTGTGGACACCCCGAATTCCTACCGGGTGTAGACAGTGGGGATAGATTTGCCTCTTGGGGGGAGGCAGGTATTAGCAGCGCAGGGGATCTTATGCATAAAGAGGAAAGGAGATGGTTAACAGGGTCGGAAATCAGAGCTAAACTCAGTCCCTTAGAGGGCAATGTTAATGTTAATTTTCGACAAGTTCTCCAGGTGCGGTCATTCTGTACCTCTAGGCTCAGAGATTTAAATAAGGAAGCCACCACTCATACTCTGGATGAGGTCATAGGCCCAACGGTTCTTCGGGTGACTATCTCGAGGTTGTATAGAGCACTCGGGGATTATTTTGTCCGCCCACGACCACGGGCTATGTTCAAAGTCTGGGAACGATGGACTCAAGATCCGGCTATAGGAGAGATCATATTGGAGGGTTGGGAGACGGTACGGAAGGTGATCGTTAACGAGAGCTGGAGGGAAACCTATTTCAAACTAATACATTCGGCTATATTTTGGCTTCAATATTTTACCAAATGCAACACCCCCCTGACGAATTTGTGGCACGGAGTATGGGGCTGTGCTCATACTGAACGATACTGGGTGATGGTACACAGCTATATTTTGGATCATTGGAAGGCGAAACTTCCAATGACGCCTCAAGCGCTGCTGTTCCATCAGGCGCGACCGCCAGAGGAAGAGGAAGCTCGAGGGACGAGATCTCCTCCCCCCTTGGTGCACACAATTTTGCTGGTGGCCTTGAGATGCCTGTTATGTAAATGGTTGGAAACTGATACACCGGGTCTGGACATGATCGTGTCTCGCTTAAAACAATTATTAGCTCTTGAGCGGGTGGAGATAGAAAGAAGGAAAGAAACGGGAACCAAGAAGTTATTTGCTAAATGGCAAATATTTATAGAAACGCAATGCACAGCGACTGAGGTGGTGGAAATTGTTACGCCTTTTAGACACACAGCGTGGTATCATACGCAGCTTCTGGCGGGCACTTTAGGAGGCTTACAACTTTAGTCTAGATAATAGATAGGGGATAGATGGAGCGGTGCTACTCTTTGATGACCTAAGTCGTGTTCAGGGATAGGGGAAGTCATGTTTTTTAGTTGCTAAGCAGATTCAAAGAGATATGCCATGATTGTATGTTGTTATGTTATTTCGTTTTAGTTCTATTCGCAGTTGCGTGCTATTCATCTATGACGCAATTTTTCTTTGAAATGTTTGTAAGAAAATGTGAAAAATGTTAATAAAAATGATGTTTTAAAAAAAAAAAAGGCGAAAGTTGCAAATTGCGATTTTTCTACGCCAGTTTCGTAGAAAGGTTGATAAATTCCCCCCCCCCAATATGTCTATGATGGCCAGTTTCAGTATTATCTAAAACGAAAGATACTTTGAAAGCCTGGAAATTTTACTCCTATTTACTATTTTTAAAACCATTTTCTTCATTCCCTAAAGAGCGAAAAAAAGTAGAACATGAGTCATATATGTAAGAGTGTTACTTACCTTATGAGGTGGTAAATTGCACTTTGCTGCTACTTGATCTATCCACGCTTCTGTAACCAGAGCACACTGAGGAAACCCAAAACCTCGAAATGATATATTTGATGGAAGATTTGTTTTACAAACTTTTCCCTGGCATCTTAGATTAGGAATGTGGTAAGAAGCGTCTGTTTGAAGAACTGAAATCTCCATTATCTATGACAAATATTAAATTGTATTATATTATATTATTAAAAATACACGTTGAGTTATCACATCTATGGTTGAGAACACTGCTTCCTAAATACATTTACTGTAGGTTATTTATTGATGTCAGCCGAAAAAAAGAACGTAATTGATAAGTGTATCTTCTCTCAGCCTAGCAAGAGCAGTCTGTGTTCCCTTCTTCAAGGACAGATGGCACTGGGCACTGTCAATTATAGCAGCCTTTCTTTTTACAGAATCTTCCTTCTCATTGACATGGAGTATCAATAGTAATTTTTATGAAGAAAGGTACTATGCACACCATTAGTAGTTATCCAAAGATTGATTTTAATGGTTTTGCCAGAATCAGTGCAACGTTTCGGTCATGTCTTTGACCTTCATCAGGCACTATAAAGTTCAAGAATCAATGTAAATTAGACTTGGAACATAATATGGTGTCTATAAACATATGGAGATAAATATATATAATTATACAGATGTAACATGTGATATTGATCACTATGCGAGGTATGAACAGATCAAATTGTCACAACATGTATAACAGCGGAACAATCTGAAAAAATTTATACAATATACGATACAAATGATGCAAACACTAATTTACAGAGGAGTATATCCAGAACAAGAGAAAATAAGAAGGTACATAATATATGTCCGGTAATATTATGTGCGAAGTAATGAGCTTGTGGCAATGGTTCCTAATGAGAAGAGATATAATGTATTGTTAATTGTAAAGGAAAATATGCTGCATAGTGCATTAAAAATACGGAACAAACATCGCAGTTAAAGGTAGTTATGTATAGGTGATTTTAAACAAGTCCTAATCGTGTACTTAAAGAGGCTCTGTCACCAGATTTTGCAACCCCTATCTGCTATTGCAGCAGATAGGCGCTGCAATGTAGATTACAGTAACGTTTTTATTTTTAAAAAACGAGCATTTTTGGCCAAGTTATGACCATTTTCGTATTTATGCAAATGAGGCTTGCAAAAGTACAACTGGGCGTGTATTGTGTGCGTACATCGGGGGGCGTTTACTACTTTTACTAGCTGGGCTTTCTGATGAGAAGTATCATCCACTTCTCTTCAGAACGCCCAGCTTCTGGCAGTGCAGATCTCTGACGTCACTCACAGGTCCTGCATCGTGTCAGCACCAGAGGCTACAGATGATTCTGCAGCAGCATCGGCGTTTGCAGGTAAGTCCATGTAGCTACTTACCTGCAAATGCTGATGCTGCTGCAGAATCATCTGTAGCCTCTGGTGCCGACACGATGCAGGACCTGTGAGTGACGTCACAGTGCTGCACTGCCAGAAGCTGGGCGTTGTGAAGAGAAGTGGATGATACTTCTATACACAACGCCCAGCTAGTAAAAGTAGTAAACACGCCCCGATGTACGCACATAATACACGCCCAGTTGTACTTTTACTTTTCAACACGCCCAGTTGTACTTTTGCAAGCCTCATTTGCATAAATACGAAAATAGTCATAACTTGGCCAAAAATGCTCGTTTTTTAAAAATAAAAACGTTACTGTAATCTACATTGCAGCGCCGATCTGCTGCAATAGCAGATAGGGGTTGCAAAATCTGGTGACAGAGCCTCTTTAAGTGACTGATATTAACAAGAAGTCTAGAGGTATATCCATAGTAATCAGTACACAAGAGTCAGGTTGTGACTCAGTAGAACATGTAAAGACGAAATAGGAAAAGGAACATGAAATGACATATAGATGGTCTAATACCTGTAATATCCTTGGTCCTGCGTAATGGCGCTTTAAATAGTAATTTTTATTTTTACTAGAATGTCATTCTACAATTAATGTTTGGTTTGTTGTGTAGACAGATGATGTGTTAGCTGTACATTAATTAATATGTACCGTATTTTTCGGACTATAAGACTCAGTTTTTAGCAAGAATAAATCTTGCCAAAAATTGCCATTGTCTTATAGTCGGCAGTCAAGGGACCCGGCTGCGCCGAGCCCCATGACAGCTTCCTTACTTAACCCTTTCCCGACCCATGATGTGCCGGCACTGAGCCCGCTCCATTCCCCTCAGGTGTCAGCCGTGTTTTACAGCTGAAACGCTGCTCTAACGGCCAGAAACAGCGATTGCGCTGTTTCTGGCCGTTTAACTAGTTAAATGCTGCGGTCAATAGCAACTGCGGCATTTATAGGGGTTTTCCCATAATGGACATTTATGACATATCCACAGTCATAAACCTCAGATAGATGCGGGTCCCACCTCTGGGACCCGCACCCATCTCTAGAATGGCGCCCGCTAAACCCCGTTCTATCTTACTCGGCTCTGCTGTCTCCCGGCCACTTCCTGGTTAGGTGGTTGGGAGTTATGAAAACAGCCGAGTGCTCGCCGAGCTACGCTTTTTATGCAACTCCCATAGAAGTGAGTAGTAATTACAGAAACAGCGTAGCTCGCATGCTACGCTGCTTCTGTAACTGCCATTCAGTACTATGGGAATAGTTTTTGTAACTCATCCATGTATTGCAGTGTATTGTACCAGCGATCCAACGATCGCTGGTTCAAGTCCCCTAAGGGAACTAATAAAATGTGTAAAAAAAAAGTTAGACACATTTTCAGGAGTGTAAAAAAAATATTAAAAGTTAAAAAAAAACCTTTTCCTATTTTTCCCCAAGCACAATGTAAAAAATAATTTTTTTAAATAAATTGGTATCACTGTGTCCGTAAAAGTCTGAAGTTTTACAATATAGCATTATTTGATTCGCACGGTGAATTTTTTTTTCTAAAGCAACGGAATCGTTGTTTTTTGGCCACCTTAGCGCTAATAAAAATGAAATAAAAAGTGATAAAAAAATCTTATGTACCAAATAAAAACTACAGCTCGTCCTGCAAAAATTGAGTCCCCACACCGTTCAATCGATTAAATAATATAGTTATGGCTCTCCGAATGGGGTGAAACAGGACAAATATTTTTTTTTTTAACAAATAGTTTTTTCTTTGCAAAAGTAGTAAAATATGAAATTTTTCCCTATTTTCTGTTGTCTAAAACCTGGGTGCGTCTTACAGTCTGGTGCTTCTTATAGTCCGATAAATACGTTATTTTTTTATGTTATTGGTGATAATTTTTCTATAAACTCAGTAATACACATTCACAGACATTCTGCTGTTCTCTTCTAACAATATTGGGGGGATTTATTAACTTTTCTATGTCAGTTTTCTGCGTAGAAATATTGCAAACAGCACAAAAGTTACAATTTGCCGGAAAAACTGTGACTTTTGTGTCGTTTCCGCAGCTCACAACAGAAATGGTACATCTCCCTTACAGGCGCATGGATGGCCAGAGATGCGCCTAATTCATTAAGAGGTATGCATCTTTTTAATAAATTAGGTGCACTTTGCTCCAACTTTCTTTATATTAAGACTGCTATATAAGACATTGTTCATGTACACATGAACGTTGTCCACCCTCTCTGCTACCCCATGGGTTTGTTACACCAAATGTTTGTTTTAGTTAAAATAGAAAGGCAGATGGTAGACATTAAAAGCCCTATTACACAGGCCGATGATCGGGCAAACAAGCGTTTATATGAACACTCGTTCCCGATCATTGCTCTGTGTAGACAGGACAACGATCAGCCGATGAATGAGCAAACACTTGTTCATTGGCTGATTGTATCGTTTTTGCAGCACAAGTTAATACCATTGTCGGCAGCCCATCTCCCTGTGTAAACAGGGAGACGTGCTGCCGACATGATAGAAATGTGGATGAGCAATCATAGTAACAAGCGCTTGACCCCATACATACAGTGAAGGAAATAAGTATTTGATCCCTTGCTGATTTTGTAAGTTTGCCCACTGTCAAAGTCATGAACAGTCTAGAATTTTTAGGCTAGGTTAATTTTACCAGTGAGAGATAGATTATATATATAAAAAAAAAAAAAGAAAATCACATTGTCAACAAAATTATATATATTTATTTGCATTGTGCACAGAGAAATAAGTATTTGATCCCCTACCAACCATTAAGAGTTCAGCCTCCTCCAGACCAGTTACACGCTCCAAATCAACTTGGTGCCTGCATTAAAGACAGCTGTCTTACATGGTCACCTGTATAAAAGGCTCCTGTCCACAGACTCAATTAATCAGTCTGACTCTAACCTCTACAACATGGGCAAGACCAAAGAG
The DNA here is from genome assembly GCF_050947455.1 of Rhinoderma darwinii. Lineage (NCBI taxonomy): Eukaryota > Metazoa > Chordata > Amphibia > Anura > Rhinodermatidae > Rhinoderma > Rhinoderma darwinii. The sequence continues at coordinate 55,594,450 of NC_134692.1, forward strand.
CTTTCTAAGGATGTCAGGGACAAGATCATAGACCTGCACAAGGCTGGAATGGGCTACAAAACCATAAGTAAGATGCTGGATGAGAAGGAGACAACTGTTGGTGCAATAGTAAGAAAATGGAAGACATACAAAATGACTGTCAATCGACATCGATCTGGGGCTCCATGCAAAATCTCACCTCGTGGGGTATCCTTGATCCTGAGGAAGGTGAGAGCTCAGCCGAAAACTACACGGGGGGAACTTGTTAATGATCTCAAGGCAGCTGGGACCACAGTCACCAAGAAAACCATTGGTAACACATTACGCTGTAATGGATTCAAATCCTGCAGTGCCCGCAAGGTCCCCCTGCTGAAGAAGGCACATGTACAGGCCCGTCTGAAGTTTGCAAATGAACATCTGGATGATTCTGAGAGTGATTGGGAGAAGGTGCTGTGGTCAGATGAGACTAAAATTGAGCTCTTTGGCATTAACTCAACTCGCCGTTTTTGGAGGAAGAGAAATGCTGCCTATGACCCAAACAACACCGTCCCCACTGTCAAGCATGGAGGTGGAAACATTATGTTTTGGGGGTGTTTCTCTGCTAAGGGCACAGGACTACTTCAGCGCATCAATGGGAGAATGGATGGAGCCATGTACCGTCAAATCCTGAGTGACAACCTCCTTCCCTCCACCAGGACATTAAAAATGGCTCGTGGCTGGGTCTTCCAGCACGACAATTACCCGAAACATACAGCCAAGGCAACAAAGGAGTGGCTCAAAAAGAAGCACATTAAGGTCATGGAGTGGCCTAGCCAGTCTCCAGACCTTAATCCCATCGAAAACTTATGGAGGGAGCTGAAGATCCGAGTTGCCAAGCGACAGCCTCGAAATCTTAATGATTTACAGATGATCTGCAAAGAGGAGTGGGCCAAAATTCCATCTAAGGGTATGTTCACACGGCCAAATTTCAGACGTATACGAGGCGTATTATGCCTCGTTTTACGTCTGAAAATACGGCTCCAATACGTCGGCAAACATCTGCCCATTCATTTGAATGGGTTTGCCGACGTACTGTGCAGATGACCTGTTATTTACGCGTCGTCGTTTGACAGCTGTCAAACGACGACGCGTAAAAATACAGCCTCGTCAAAAGAAGTGCAGGACACTTCTTTGGACGTTTTTGGAGCTGTTTTCTCATAGACTCCAATGAAAACAGCTCCAAAAACGGACGTAAAAAACGCCGCAAAAACGCCGCAAAAAATGTGAGTTGGTCAAAAAACGTCTGAAAAGCAGGGTCTGTTTTCCCTTGAAAACAGCTCTGGATTTTCAGACGTTTTTGTTGACTACGTGTGAACATACCCTAACATGTGTGCAAACCTCATCATCAACTACTAAAAATGTCTGACTGCTGTGCTTGCCAACAAGGGTTTTGCCACCAAGTATTAAGTCTTGTTTGCCAAAGGGATCAAATACTTATTTCTCTGTGCACAATGCAAATAAATATATATAATTTTGACAATGTGATTTTTTATTTTATTTTTTTATATAATCTATCGCTCACTGGTAAAATTAACCTAGCCTAAAAATTCTAGACTGTTCATGTCTTTGACAGTGGGCAAACTTACAAAATCAGCAAGGGATCAAATACTTATTTCCTTCACTGTAGCTCCTCGTGAAAGGAGCAAACGAACGCCAATCAACAATCTTGTTGATAGTCGATCGTTTCTTACAGCCAAAATTCGGCCGGTGTAAAAGGACCCTTACATGTCTAGGTTGTTGAGATGATAGACACTATGAAAATGCTATTATAAAGTATAATGTGGCCCCTGCCCTGATGTGATAAAATATATCCATTCAGAAATTAGTCACTGTATAATCATGTGAGAAGAATGGAAAGACTCTTAACTTACAAACACTGATTCTGTCCCAGAATATCCTCCGTTACTATATAAATTGATGTCTGCTGCCACAATTCTACCATCATTCATGTAACCCACCTAAAAACACACAAAACATACACTTTAGTTACTATTGGAACTTTAGATATTAAATAATAAATCTTTTGAAGGTGCTCATTTTCAGAAGTGTACCAGTTATACAGTATTTCTTTTATATTTTTCCATTTACATTCGAATCACAATTCACCTCTCAAAAACTATGGAAATCATGCATAAAAAATCGTTCTAACAAAAATGTCCCTGAAAAATCACAAATGGAATCTGATTGTTAAGGACTACAATTTTTTCATATGGTACTTTTGTTCCAACTTCTAATTGATCCAAATCGTCTTCCGAGATGCTTTGAAAAAATCAAATGAACCCCAAGTAGCAATTCTAGAATACGGAGAGGCAACACTTCTGAACAAACAAATCTTCTTAATACTGACTAAATGGTCATTATGGGAACTGGCATTTTAAGTAATTCTAACCTGTTTTAGTGATATGTAAGTTGATTTTGATTTCAGTGATCTGTTTTTATATTGGTCACTATCAGACACATTTTAGCATGTAACATACTGTACAATAGAAAAAATACTATAGTACATGCTTGTAAATTACACATTTATGTGTATAGATATTGTTAATTGGTTATAATCAGTCACCAATAAACATATAATGGTTCTTAAAACACCTACATATTTTATACATGTAACCTGAACTGTTATGAATAGCACTGGTTTAACATTTTGCATTTAATTTTTTTCTTTTTAACTTACTTTGTATCGTCCAAGATAGGGGTGTCTGCCAGCCTTTATTAGCATGTCTTCATCTCGCTCCAGAACGCAGCGAATAGGATGTTTTGTTCTACATGACAATAAGAAAACACTGCATTTACAAGCCCTGTATGCACTCTGCAAATATACCTATAGTTCTCATGAACAAGCATATCGATCGTATATATTACCCAAAATCCTCCAATTAAAACAGAAAGAGAAGCTGCACTGACTATGCCCTCACATGACATGACTCTTCTACTTCTATTTAAACCCAGCGGTCAGATATTACATTATATTAATAAGGATTTTAGAGTTGAAGATTAGGAGATAATTTTTATTTTTTCTAAATCACACCATTTCCTATAAATTTCCTATATATACAGGGTGGGCCATTTATAAGGATACACCTAATTAAAATGGGAATGGTTGGTGATATTAACTTCCTGTTTGTGGCACATTAGTATATGGGAGGGGGGAAACTTTTCAAGCTGGGTGTTGACCAAGGCGGCCATTTTGAAGTCGGCCATTTTGTATCCAACTTTAGTTTTTTCAATGGGAAGAGGGTCATGTGACACATCAAACTTATCGAGAATTTCACAAGAAAAACAATGGTGTGCTTGGTTTTAACGTTACTTTATTCTTTCATGAGTTATTTACAAGCTTCTCTTTGTTTACAGCCATTGACATGTCGCAGAGGTTAACACGTGAGGAGCGGATAGAAATTGTGTTGATGTCTGGTGAACGCAGTACCCGGGTCATTGCAGCAGATTTCACCCACCCTCTATCTATCTATCTATCTATCTATCTATCTATCTATCTATCTATCTATCTATCTATCTATCTATCTATACTGTACACATATACATTGCATCTGTGTTTATCAATTCCTACTCGAAAACACTGCCAAGGTGATCAGCTGATTGCTGTGGGTCCAGCTCCCGAGGATCTTGGTAAAAGTTGCTTTTGCCAGGGGAAGTTTCCGTCGACTGCTTATTTCCCAATTAAATGTGGCCATTTAAATACTTGTTAGTGGCTCTCCACTCTGGCTCATGGCTGGAACATAGCTTTGGCTATGACATCTAATAGTTCATATGGACAGAGGTTGTCCTAATGGGACAATCTACCTTAAATATATATAAGCATGTACAAATATAATTAATTTGTTGAATAGATGAAATATTGGTCATATTCTATATACAATGCACAATGTTGTTTTTATCACTGAAGGATTAAAAAATAACACTTACTTTTGAGCTGCCACAGCGGTAATTGCCGCTATATAAGCCGTCTTTACAATTTTGCCCCCAAATGCCCCACCAATTCTCTTTACATGGCAGTTGATGCGATTAAAGTTTATGCCAAGGGTTGTCGCTACTAGGCCCTTTTGAGAAAAAAGACTGGAATTAAAATAAAAAATAAAGTTGTTCTAGTTTCCACAGAATCTATTGTATGGTTTAACAGAACATCTAGGTAAAATCCTAGCTGTTGTCTATGTGACCAAAGGCAGTAGAAAGAGGCTGATGATCCAACTTTGGAGTCACTTCTCCAGAGAATATATATATACAGAGGTCGCCTTGTCGTGGCAGGTGGACAAACACTTTTTGATAAAAATGTGCACTAAGAACCTCCCTATTATAAGTAGATTTAGCTTTAGTGCATATTTATTTATATTTAGTGGTTTACGTGGCATTAGTGTCGCAGTGTGCTGTCGCCATTCTTTTTCTGCTATATATATATATATATATATATATATATATATATATATATAATGTATATTCATAGTGCGTACGCTTATCAATACTTCAGAAACTCAATTGATGTAATTTCCCTTCCCCAAATTTTGAGGCCTCGAATAAAACTTTTGGGACATGTTTTTAATCACCCATACTGTCCTATTTAGTCATAATTGCTGATCTCATATCTGTATAAATTCTGTATGTGACATTGAGACATGTTATCACTATTCACCTACACAACACATACATGATACGCATGCACTATTCTGCCCTATTCTTAAGTAATAGTAGCGATTATCTGTGATTGACTCACCTGCATGTAAGTTGGATCCTGTGTTGCTGCATAGATATCTATTTCCTGGCCTTCTTTGCTGGGGATAACACGGATGCTTTGGGTCTCCATATAAAAATGTTCCTGTCCTCCGATATATAACTCTCCTATTTCATAAAGCAAAACAACATGAATAACACAGATACTCAACTTGGCCAAAAGTATGTGGACATTCCTCCTAATTATTGAGTTCCGGTGTTTCAGCCACACCCATTGCAAACCGGTGCATAAAATCACGCACACAGCCATGCAATCTTTATATACAAACATTGCTAGTAGTATGGGGAATGGCTAAAGAGCTTAGTGGCACTCTCCTAAGAGACCGCCTTCAAGTAACATTAGCCCAAGAATTGCACGTCGAGAGATTCACAAAATGGGTAACATGATTGAGCAGCTGCACGCAAGGCTAAAATTACCCTGCACAATGCCAAATGTTGGCTGGAGTGGTGTTTAAGCACACAGCTACTGAATATAGAGCAGTGGAAACGTATTCTCTGGAGTGATGAATCACATTTCACTATCTGGCAGCCTAATGGACAAATCTGGGCTTGGCAGATTGTCAGGCGAACGGTACCTACTGGAATGCATAGCACCTATTGTAAAATTTGGTGGAGGAGGGATGTTCTGGGGCTGTCTTTCAGGGTTTGGGTTAGACCCCTTACTTCTAGTGAAGAGGAATGCTAATGCTGTAGCATACAAAGAAATTTTAGAGAATTGTATACTTTCAACTTTTTGGTTATAGTTTGGGGAAGACCATACCTGTCCCAGCATGACTGTACCTCTATGCACAAAGCGAGGTCTATAAGGACATGGTGTAATGACGGGGTAGGGAGACAGACACTCAGTCCCTGCCTACTTGCAACGGCCCGTCCTAGGCGACGGCGTACAACTGGGCGACGGTCCCTACGCTCAATAAGTGCACGACAGACAAACAGACAAGGGTACACAGAAGCTAAGGGAAATGGGGCAGTTGCCCACGGCAACACAGTGAGCAACAAGAGTAGTGAACGAGCCGAGTCAAACCAGGAGTGTACGAGGTACAAATCGCAGAGCAGGAGCGTAGTCAGTAAAGCCAGGGTCAAAAATGAAGCAAGGTCAATAATCATATCAGGAGCAGCAGAGCCAGGAAACAGGAAAGAATCTCAGGCAAAGGAGGAGCAGGAAATGCAGGTATAAATAGACAGAGGGCGGGATCTAGCTCCGTCTGGCCAGGCTGTGATAGGCTCTCCCACTCCTAAGCCTCCCAGCCTGAGTGGTAGAAGATGAAGTCAATCTCTCAGACTTAGGAGCAGGTGCAGACTGACTAACCATGGGCGTCGACACAGAAGCTGTGTCTGGCAGATCCTTTACACATGGTGTGACGAGTTTGGTGTGGAGGAACTTGAGTGGCCTGCACAGAGCCCTAACCTTAACCCCATCGAACATATTTCCAAGAAATTGAAACGCCAATTACAAGTCAGACCTTCTCGAACAACATCAGTTCTTGGTCTAACAAACACTCTTTTGGTTGAATGGGTACAAATTTCCACAGACACACTACAAAATCTTGCAGAAAGCCCAACTCCATATCAACACCCATGGTTTTAGAATGTGATGTCCAACAATCTCCTACAGGTGTGAAGGTCAGGTGTCCTCATACTTTCATACTTTTGGTCTTATAGTATATATTACCATCGGAGATACATTTGCACAAATGTGGCAAACACAAATATTAAATGTGTTGATACTACTCAGATTTCTGTTACTGGAAATCTGACAATATTCGAAGCAAATGATCCTTCAAATAAGTGATCATTTGCTCAGAATGTTGTGTCATTTCTCAATAAGATAAATATCTGATTAGTGTCTTGCTGCTCCATTTAAGGTCAGAAAAAAATGAGCAATGTGCTCTGCTGTTTCAGACTGCCCCACAGGCTTTGAATAGGACAATAGGACGCATGCTTGTCCTCCACTTCATTCAAGCTCCTCACTGGAAGAACAGGGGTTTCAGGAACCCAGTCCTAGTGATTGATGGGGGTCCCAGAGGTGGGCCCCCCAGCAATTAGACATTTACCTATCCTATGAATAGGTGATAATCAGGGGCGTAACTAGGAAAGACTGGGCGCCATAGAAAACTTTTGACTGCTCCCCCTCCCCTAGGTGCCACACACAGCCCCCCTTGTAGATAGTGCCCTCTGTAGATAGTGCCCCCTGTAGATTGTGCCATACAGCCCCCTGTAGATTGTGCCATACAGCCCCCCTGTAGAAAATGCTTTACAGCCCCCCTGTAGACAGTGCTTTACAGCCCCCCCTGTAGACAGTGCTATACAGCCTCCCTGTAGACAGTGCTATACAGCCTCCCTGTAGACAGTGCTATACAGCCTCCCTGTAGACAGTGCTATACAGCCTCCCTGTAGACAGTGCTATACAGCCCCCCTGTAGACTGTGCTATACAGCTACCCTGTAGACTGTGCTATACAGCTGCCCTGTAGACAGTGCTAAGCAGCGCCCCTGTAGACAGTGCTATACAGCCCCCCTGTAGACAGTGTCACACCCTCCTTGTAGATAGCACCCCCACCTCCCCCTTGTAGATAGTGCCATAAAGCCTCCCTGTAGATTGCGCCATACAGCTCCCCCTGTAGATAGTGCCATATAGGCCACGCCCATGGCCTGTAGCCTAGTAAATGGCGGAGCAGGGAGATACCTTCCTGCTCCGCCATAGCGTTCAATAGTATCTGCATCCTAAGGATGCAGATACTATTGAATGTGGCATCTCTACCGCTGTAGCAGCCATAGCGGCTGCTAGCGACACCACCGGGCATGGGGGGGCCTGTCACAGCGGGCAGCACGGGCCCCCTCATGCCGCAGGCACCGTAGCAGCTGCTATGGCTGCTACAGCGGTAGTAACACCACTGGTGATAATTGTTAATCTAAGGACAAACCATTTAAGTGCTGCACTTGATTCACTAATTGAAACGGTGTTTAATAGTTCTTATAGTCACCACTCTTCCTTTCTACCGGGGCATAGCTAAGGGGGCGCAGACGGGGCATGTGCCCCGGGCTCAACTAGGAGGGAAGGAAGAAGGGCAACGGGCTGGGTGGCACAGGCATAGTTGTCAATAGTCCTGAATTTACAGAGACAGTCCCGGACTGACCCGAACGTGTCCCGGCAACTGCCATATTCAATTGTATCTGCGTCCTCAGTTGTTGCAAAATCTAAAGGGGTGGCGTTTGTCACTATCTACAAGGGGAGGTGTGTGGCACTATCTACTAGTGGGGAAGTGTGGTAATATCTAAAGGGGGGTTGTGGGGCACTATCTACAAGATAGGGTGGCACTATCTACAAGGGGGGCGTTTGTCACTATCTAAAAGGTGAGGTGTGTGGCAAAATCTACAGAGGTTTTGTGTGGCACTAACTACAAGGGAGGGCTGTGTGCCAGTATCTACAAGGGGGTGGTACTATCTACAAGGGGGGTATGTGGCACTATTTACAGGGGGGGTTGTCTGGCACTACAAGAGGAGGTTGTTTATAATGTCACCATATAGTCTCATTAGCCTCAGTTATACAATCTGTTTTAGTCAGGCACACTGACCTCTTTATTTTATTTTCATCTATTGTTATGTTAACTCCCTTATATAACTATATTGCTTGCAAAATATACAAATGGTTTTATGCTCGAGTTAGGCGGGATTCACACGACCGGGTCGTTCCCGAGCCCGAGTGTCGGCCGGTAAAATCGGCCATTTTGCCCGGCCGGTTTTCATAAAGTTATGCATCCGTGCCGGGCCGGGCAGATCCGGACAGTGACATCAGCGGCAGCTCCTGAAGGGGAATCCCCATGTGTTCGGGGATTCCGCTTCAGGAGTTTCCCCTGATGTCACTGCCCAGATATGGACAGAGACATCAAGCGCTCTGTCCAGGAGCGGAATCCCCGAAAACACGGGGATTCCGCTCCTTCGAGGAGCTAAAGTGCAGCTAGCACATAGCAGAGCGGGGAGATACCTCCCCGCTCTGCTATAGTGGCGTCGCTACAGTAGTAGCAGCCACAGCAGCAGCTGCTGCTACTAGCGGCGCCATCGAAGGTGTCGCCGAGCCAGGGTGCTTTTAACAAGCAGGGGAAGGGAGCCAGCGCAGCGCTCCCTCCACCTGCTGTACACCCCGGCCCTGCAACACAGTGTACAGCGATGCCATTCGTCAGAATGGCATCAACTCCTCCTCACATGCACTCTGCGCTGTGAGGAGGAGGAGATAGAGCGCAAGCCATTCCGGTGATGGCCGTGTATTACCCGGCCCCATAGACTTCTATGGGAGCCGGGCGGCCGGGTGCCCGGGCAAAGATAGAGCATGTCCTATTTTTTGACGTAAAAAAATCGGTCGTGTGAATAGCCCCATTAGGGGTCTATCATTCCTAATGCAGCCGGGTGCCGGCCGATTTATGAACGGCCGGCACCCGGCCGGGAAAGCCTGCCGTGTGAATGAGGCCTTACATAAAAAAAATTTGAAAAAATAATAACAGTTTATTGATTGGTAGAGAAAGCAAACATGGCGAGGGGGAAGGAGATGTCAGGAAAGAAGTTTGGGGGGCGCCAAACTGAATCTTTGCCCCGGGTGCAGGAGAACCTAGCTACACCTCTGCTTTCTAGAATTGAATCTGTCAGAAACAAGCATACCTAGTGAACTTTCTGTTTATCCCAATGGTGGCTAAAGAGGCTAAGTGGTCAAAGTAGTATGCAGTTACATAGTTACATAGTTACATAGTTAGTATGGCTGAAAAAAGACACATGTCCATCAAGTTCAACCAAGGGAAGGGAAAAGGGAAGGAAAAATTTCTACACATAGGAGCTAATATTTTTTTGTTCTAGGAAATTATCTAACCCTTTTTTAAAGCCATCTACTGTCCCCTGTTAAGGGCCTTTTACACCGGCCGACAATCGGCCGGTGCAGAGAACGCCGATCAATGAAACATCGTTGATTGGCGCTCGTTTGCTCTTGTCACATGGAGCTATGGATGGGACGAGCGGTTGTTACTCTGATCGCTCGTACCCATACATTATTATCATGTCGGCAGCGCGTCTCCCTTTTTACACAGGGAGACGCGCTGACAACAATGATAATATTTCACTTTTTAAAACGATACGATCAGCAGATGATCGAGCGTTTGCAGTTATACGAACGCTCGTCTGCACGATCGCCTAGTGTAAAAGGGCCTTTAGTTCCTATCGCAAAGTAAATCCTTAACTCTAGGTGGATTAACTCATACAAATCACAAAGTTCACAATCCTGGTAAGATTAATTATGGCAATTACTGTTGCAAATTCTATTATGGAACAGAATAGAAACATTTTATAGTAATATGCAGATATTGCAAATCCATTCTAGACTATTAAAGTATATATGTAAAGTATAATATATTGTATTCTTGAAGACTGTTATATGGTGATCAAAATCATTACTCCAGAGATAGCACAAATGTGTGTCATACCTTCAAGTATGTCATGCGCTGTTTTGAAAGCTTCATCAACATTACCATGGTGCAGTTTCTTATCCGGTTCAAAAAAGGAATTGTGTTTTATTGCATCCTTTAATAGAGGGCAAATGACAAATTCAGTTCATAGCATGATGTAGCAACACAGTGGAGATTGTTCACACTCTGTCTTATGGTTGCAAGTTCAAGTCCTCAATTTCTTGATCACAATGAGTAAAGAAGAACCACTGCCTCAATGGATCCCAGATAAGTTAAAGACTTTTATTCACCCAGTCAACTAAAATGTTTCAGTGAAATCTTGCATTTGAATAAAAGTCTTATGTGGAATCCAATAATGCTCTGGTTGGTCTCTACTTATTGACGATACATCTAGTCCAGTCACATGGACGATTCCACAAATTGAAAGGACATCTCCAAATTTTTGTAAACTTTTTCATCAGGATGATGCCGTAGCACACCCACCTCTAAACACGCACATGTATACAGATATATGTAAATTAATATAAGATATATGCCTGGCTGTAGAGAGCACAAAAACATGTAATGTACACACAGTCTCTTGCCTTGGTTGACTGCTTCCACTTACCCCCATTTAAAGAGGCTGTCACTAGTTTAGTAATGCCCTATCTCCTAGCTAATCTAATAGGCGCTGTCACACTGGTAATGCTAGTGAAAATTTTGACCCAAAACGTTTATTATTTTAAAAGTTATGAGCTTTTTCTAAATATGCAAATGAGGCTAGTGACAAGTGGGTGTCAACACCAGCGATTCTCCTGAGGTGGAGCTTCCTCACAGCCTCTGACGCTGTCCTATCAGCGTGAAGCTGCTTCACACAGTGTGAGAGACTGAGGCTGGAGGGAAGGGGATCACTTCAAACAGCCATATCTCGGGCTGTGGACGATCTAGAACAGTGGTTCTAGTGGCATATGAAAGAGGAGATTCTTTCATATGGCACCAGGATCGCAGTTGTAGCTGTGAAACAACCAGAGGTATCACTAGTTGAACACACAATCGAGAGTGGAAGCTGTATAATATAGGAAGAGGAGAAATGTATGACGCTGATTGGACAGCATCATACAGAAAACATTACACCACCCAGAGTTAAAAGAAAGAGTTACCTCCCATTTGGCAAGTAGAGCCAAATTAGCTTATTCAGAAAAATGTCCATAACTTTGCAAATAATAAATGTTTTTGAATAAAATTACACTAGTTATCAGCTTCATAGAGCCTATTAGATTAGTTAAGAGATAGGGAATTAATAAACTAGTGACAGGTCCTCTTTAAGTCTCGAATAAACCATCTGTGTCATAGAATATTTTATTATTTTGTTAGCAGTTTTATTTAATATTATAAGGAGCATTGGTATCTACAGCAGAAATATCCCTTTTATTGATTTACTATGTGTCCTTATATTTATGGATCCAAGCTGGTGTACAAAAGGTAGCCATATCTAACTCTAAAGAGGACAAATATCTACAAATATTCTCTTGTCCTTACCCATTTCGTGTCATTAGAGTTGTTCCCTACTAAGTAAATGATCTGTGTAACACCCATGGCCAGGGGCCATGGGATTACTCACCTCCCGGCGGCCGAGGCCAAGGATCTGTGAGCGCTGGCCCGCATCTCCTCCTCTCTTTCACTTTATTTTGCTGTGTCCCGCACATGAAGTAAATATGTAATTAGCCCTTACTCACCCTGGACTATAATAAGAGCCCTGCCCCTTCCCTCATTGCCGGAGCGTTGTTGTGTTCACCCGTGTTAGTCTTTGCAAATGGACCCCTAGTGTTTTCGAGTTCCCAGTGTTCCCGTACTTGCTACCTATATCCTGTGCTACCTTGTTCCCGTGCCATAGAGAGTTGGAGTTGTGTTATGCCGTATACTACGTCTTCTGTATTACACCGTGCCTGGTGTCTGCCTACTGCCAAGGTCCCATCCGAGCCTACCATCGCTACTGTCTGAATTACCACAGGTACCCATATTCGAACTATAGACATTGACTTGGTATCCTGTTGGCCAGCTGCTATACTGCTACGGTGGTATGGCCCAGTGGGTCCACGTACCCACAGATTGTGACAATCTGTTCTTATTGAAAAACCAAGTCTGGAACCATTTGCTCTCCACCCACCTCAATTGCTATATATTAACATTTAGCAGGAATGAGTTATTCATTTAGACATAAGCAAGACTAGAACCCATTGGCGGAAAGCAGAAAAACAGTGTGTTCTTAGAGGTAATCTATGATCATTTGTGCGAATAAAAATACTTTTTGCAACAACTTGGTTTGCCTGTCTTTTTCTGTTCCTTTATAATGGACATCAGAGGTCTCCAACCTTTAACCTCAAAAAGAATAACAACTCCTAGCCTGTGGCTGTCAAGGCATGCTAAGAGTTGTAGTTTTGCAACAACTGAAGATCCACAGGCTGGTGACTATTGATGTTTATAATCCCTTTCTCCAAGTCTTTATGAAAATGACCAGCATCTAATTTAACTACTGCATGTTCAAGGGCATTTACACCCCAATAAGATAATCTCTATTACTGCTATTACAGTGCTTTAAGTTTCAAGAATAATTTAGTGCATAACAAAAAGTGTCTTCACATATACAGATGCAGTATAAAAGGCATCAAACATATTATTTCATTATAAGGATACAAGTTATATTCATTCAGATACTTGGCTTTACTTGAGTTGGTAAAATTGTATAATAGTTAATGTTAAAGGCAATGTAAACCTTTGAAAGGCAAATATATATATATTTTTTAATGAAAAGGGGTATCAGTCTTTTTGTGCTCACACTGACTCCCGGCCACTTCCTGATTACATGGTCGGGAGTTACGGAAACAGCGTAACTTGCTGAGCTACGCTGTTTCCGTAACTCCCATAGTAATGAATGGCAGTTACAGAAGCAGCGTAGCAAGCATGCAAGCTATGCTGTTTCTGTAACTACCATTCAGTTCTATGGGACTTACGGAAACAGCGTAGCTCAGCGAGCTATGCTGTTTTCTGCTCCATGGTCGAAATTCAGTCGGTGCACAAAGAGGTAGAACGGGGTTTAGGGCCCTGTTCTAGAGATAGGTGAGGGTCCCAAAGGTGGGACCCGCATCTATCTGACATTTATGACATATCCTGTGGAAATGTTAGAAATGTCCCTCATGGGAAAAACCCTTTAAAGGAAATCTTTATTTCAGGTCATCCTATAGTGCTAAAGAAGTTGAAAGAAAATGCATACACATTGATGGTTTCAAGTGAGCAGGTACTCTATTTTTTTATGATAACATGTACAGATACTTTACAGATTTATCCCATACAGTGCTTCACATTTGATACTAAGCAAAAGTGTCTTACCTCGATAGTGAGAATCACTGGTTCTATATCTTCATAGACAATTTTCACCTTTTTAGCGGCTTGTTTTGCACGCTCTGGTTTGTCAGCTACAACAGCACAGATAATATACCCGACACACAGAACCTTTACAAATAGAAATAGAATTAAACATTTCCTCTTTTGGATAAGCAAATCAGCTACTAGGTTGAAATTCATAGTCTTAAATGTTTCCACAATCTTACTATGTAACAAATAATATAGCTTACTAAATTAAAAACTTTGTAAAACTACTTAGCACTTGGAATATTTGGTTATTTCACATGTCCTCATGAATCCTCAAACTGACCTGGTTCTCTATTTGCCCCCATGATCCTAGACTCGACCTACCATCCCCCCCCCCAATTTGTCGCTGGTTACTTCCTTCACTTGGCTTAACTTGGCACATATTACAGAAGTAAAGGGGTAGTACACAAAGCAGCATGTCATGGTTCACATGCCCTGTATAAAAGACAAAACAGAACACAGGGAGTGCTAAAATGTGACACGCTTGTTAAGGTTCCTTTCTGGTGCTGGTGGAAAAATAGGTACAAAACCAGCAGCAAATTAAAGAAAACGAACAGGTCAACATGGGTAAGACCGCATTGGTTAAGAAAGTAAACCAGGTGTCTGGGCAAAACTCTGATTTTGAGTTGTGTATGGAATGACACTTTGTACTGTTGTGTTGAACACTAATGGGATTATCCCAGAATCCACAGTTATCACCTATCCACAAGATTGGTGAGAATTGTCTGATCGTTGGGGGCTTTACCTCTGGGCAGCTACCCACCAATCGCAAGAACGGGGATCCCGAACATTTGTTTTTTCTCATTGGATCCAAAGCAGTCAGGAGGAGTTTTAATGGAGCAGCAGTTGAACATGCGCCCGTCGCTCCATTAAATGACTATGGGACTGACGGAAACAGTAGAGCGCTGTACTTGGCTCTTTCCATCATTCCAAAGTACTTTTAATGGAGCGGTAGTGCACATGCTCGCTGACGCTTCATGCAAAGTCCAAAGTCCAAGACCCTCGTTCTTGCGATTGGTGAAAGGTCCAATAGGTGAGGCCCCCAGCAATCAGATAATTATTACCTATCCTGTATATAATGTCAAAGTTTTCTTTAGTTTGGCAAGTGATTTGTAAATAGAAAATTGCCTGTGTACACCATTTTACAGTTTACAGGTAGATAAATCCACTGTGTAAATATTGATCCTGAGTATATCCTGAGTATATCATTCTCATCAAGAGCTGCATTCACAATATTGCAGGCAAGTTCGCTGAAATATCACATCTGTCCCTGCTACTACTGTGTCTGTATAGAGTTTATTCTGTTACATAGTTACATAGTTACATAGTTACATAGTTAATACGGCTGAAAAAAGACACATGTCCATCAAGTTCAACCAAGGGAAGGGAAAAGGGAAGGAAAAATTTCTACACATAGGAGCTAATATTTTTTTGTTCTAGGAAATTATCTAACCCTTTTTTAAAGCCATCTACTGTCCCTGCTGTGACCAGCTCCTGCGGTAGACTATTCCATAAATTCACCGTTCTTACTGTAAAGAAGCCTTGTCGCCTCTGCAGCTTGAACCTTTTTTTCTCCAGACGGAGGGAGTGCCCCCTTGTTTTTTGAGGGGGTTTTACAAGGAACAGAATTTCACCATATTTTTTGTATGTGCCATTAATATATTTATATAAGTTAATCATGTCCCCCCTTAGTTGTCTTTTTTCAAGGCTAAATAGGTTTAATTCTTTCAATCTTTCCTCATAACTTAAATTCTCCATGCCCCTTATTAGCTTCGTTGCTCTTCTTTGTATTTTTTCCAACTCCAGGGCATCCTTTCTATGAACTGGAGCCCAGAACTGGACTGCATATTCTAGATGAGGCCTCACTAATGCTTTGTAAAGTGGTAATATTACATCCCTGTCCCGCGAGTCCATGCCTCTTTTAATACACGACAATATCCTGCTCGCCTTTGAAGCAGCTGATTGACACTGCATGCTGTTATTGAGTTTATGATTTACAAGTACACCCAGATCCTTCTCAACAAGTGAATCCGCCAGTGTAGCTCCCCCTAGGACATATGATGCATGCAGGTTGTTGGTACCCAGATGCATAACTTTACATTTATCTACATTAAACTTCATCTGCCAAGTGGACGCCCAAACACTTAGTTTGTTTAAATCTGCCTGTAATTCGTGAACATCTTCCATAGTCTGAACTATACTACATAGCTTGGTGTCATCTGCAAAAATAGAAATCGTGCTATTAATCCCATCCTCTATATCATTAATAAATAAGTTGAATAATAGTGGTCCCAGCACTGAACCCTGGGGTACACCACTTATAACCGGTGACCATTCAGAGAAGGAATCATTGACCACAACTCTCTGGATACGGTCCTTGAGCCAATTCTCAATCCAATTACAAACTATATTTTCTAAACCTATAGTCCTTAATTTACCCATTAGGCGTCTATGGGGGACAGTGTCAAATGCCTTTGCAAAGTCCAAAAACACTAAATCCACAGCGGCCCCTCTGTCTAGACTTCTGCTCACCTCTTCATAAAAACAGATTAGGTTGGTTTGACAACTTCTGTCCTTAGTAAAACCGTGCTGGCTGTCACTTATAATGCTATTTATTGTCACATAATCCTGTATATAGCCCCTCAAACATTTTCCCCACGATGGATGCTAAGCTTACTGGTCTATAATTACCCGGGGAAGACCTAGAGCCCTTTTTGAAAATAGGCACCACATTTGCCCTGCGCCAGTCCCTTGGCACTATACCAGTCACTAGAGATTCTCTGAATATTATGAAAAGGGGGACAGAAATAACTGAACTAAGCTCTTTAAGAATTCTAGGGTGTAACCCATCTGGTCCCGGTGCCTTGTGCACATTTATTTTATTTAATTTAGCTTGGACCATCTCTACATTAATCCAATTCAGTATATCAACTGATATATTAACACCACTGGCACCGGCTACATCAGCTGCTCTTTCTTCAGTTGTATATACAGAGCTAAAGAACCCATTTAGTAACTCTGCCTTCTCTTGATCCCCTGTGATCAACTCCCCATTACCATTATCTAGGGGTCCTACATGTTCAGACCTTGGCTTTTTTGCATTTATATGCTTGAAGAATTTTTTGGGATTTGTTTTACTATCCTTGGCCACCTGCCTTTCATTTTGTATTTTTGCTAATTTTATTACATTTTTACAGATTTTATTAAGCTCTTTATATTTTACAAAGGCTACAGCTGTACCCTCAGATTTGTATTTTTTAAATGCCCTTTTTTTGTCATGTATTGCCCCTTTCACAGAAGGTGTAAGCCATGTGGGGTTTAATTTGAGTCGTTTATACTTGTTACCTGTAGGAATACATTTTGCACTATAATAACTCAAAGTAGATTTGAAAATCTCCCATTTATCATTTGTTCCATTATTTGACATTAGTTCTTCCCAGTCTATATCCTGAATTGCCGCCCTCATCCTGGGGAAATTGGCTTTCTTAAAATTAAATGTTTTTGCCCTCCCAGCCTGCGTTTGTTTTTTACAGTATAGGTAAAATGTAACTATATTATGATCACTGTTACCGAGGTTTTCACGAACATTGACATTCCCAACAAGATCTGCATTAAATAGAAATGACCAGATCCAACAGAGCTTCACCTCTAGTCGGGTCTTCCACAAACTGGCCCATAAAATTTTCCTGCAACAGGTTGAGGAAATGTCTCCCCTTTGCAGTTGAAGCCGAACCATGACACCAATTAATATCCCGGAAATTAAAATCTCCCATTATCACTACAGTACCCGCCTGTGCAGCCCGCTCCATCTGTTTATATAGCTGAACTTCCATCTCCTCAGTTATATTGGGGGGTCTATAGATTACACCAAAAGTAATTTTTTCAGTGTTTACCTCCCTTTCTAGTTCCACCCACAAGGTTTCAACCTCCTCACAGTATTCACCCACTATTGTCTCTTTCACACTCGCCTTCATATCATTTCTCACATACAGACATACACCACCACCTTTCCTATTTGTCCTGTCTTTACGAAAAAGTGTAAAACCCTGTAGATTTACAGCCCAGTCATGTGAAGAGTCCAGCCATGTTTCAGCAACACCAACTATATCTATATTTTCTTCCAGTATCAAGGCCTCCAGCTCCCCCATTTTGCTTGCTAGACTTCTGGCATTTGTGAACATACACTTTAACTTGCCTGTCAGTTTTTCACTTTTATTATCAGAAATGTGATTTGACATTAATCGGTCCTTTTTATTTACACTGATGTTTTGTAACGAAAGGATCTCCTTATCTTGTTGTCTAGTCCTCTCCCCACATTCTGTTTCTCCCCCCACCAATATAGTCTGACCCCTCTCTAACCTGGCTACCCCTTTTTTTTCTACATTGACCTCCCTCCTCAGCCCTAGTTTAAATACTCCGCCACCCCAGCTAGAATTCTCTCCCCCAGCACAGCGGACCCCCTTCCATTTAGGTGCAAATCATCTGCAGAATACAGTTTGTACCCCAATGAAAAGTCAGCCCAGTGCTCTAGGAACCCAAATCCTTCTCCTCTACACCAAGACTTCAGCCATGCATTTAACTCCCTTAGCTCCCGCTGTCTTTCCTGTGATGCGCATGGCACAGGCAGTATTCCTGAGAATACTACTTTGGAGGTCCTTCCCTTCAGCTTGTAGCCTAGTTCTTTAAAATTATTCTTAAGGCTCCTCCACCTACCATTTATTCTGTCATTGGTACCGACATGGACCACGACAGCTGGATCATCACCAGCCCCTCCCAGCAATTTGTCCACCCGTTCCACCACATGCCGAACCCTGGCACCAGGGAGACAGCAAACCATTCGGTTAAGGTGGTCATGGCGACAAATTATTCTATCCGTCTTCCTGATTATAGAATCCCCTACGACTATCAATTGTCTTGGCTTACCTGCATTACCATCCCGCCGACTACTAGCTGGGCTGTTCTCCCGGCTGTTAGGGAGATCAGTATCCACTAGGGCTGACATTTCTGAGACTGACACCCTCGCATCATCACCCAAATTGGCAATTTTGCCTGGAATGTCAGAAACCGGATCGGCCTTCCTTGTCTTTGACCCCTTTCTACTGCCCCTAACTACATTAACCCAGCTACTTACCTGATCCTGCTCACCCATGTCTTCACCCTCCAGTTGTAACCCACTAACTGCATGCTCTGTGAGCAGCAAGCTCCGTTCAAAATTGTCTATCCTCCTCAGTGTTGCATTCTGCTCCTCCAGATCTCTAATACGAGCTTCCAGGTGAACAACATGCTCACATCTGCCACAGAGATATTCACCCTGGAACTCCGGCTCCAGTCGTGCATACATATGGCAAACTGTGCACTGAAGAAAACCTCCAATCTTGCTGTCCATTATCCCAGTTGATTTGGAGTTTGAGATGTATTCTTTATACCAGACACTGTGCAGTAAAATGATATAGAAACCACTAACTCTACCAGAATGCATCACAGAGCATTCCATTTTAGGAGTCTTAAAGTCCTACACCAATCTCATAAAATGATGGCATATTGCAAGGATTGGCCATCAATTTCAGATCAATGGAGGTCCGACATCTTGGACTCCCACCGATCCTGAGAATGAAGGATGTGCTGTGGCCCCTTCACTGATTTCCCTGTACAATGGCGCTTCCGAACACTGGCTGTGCAGGGAGCGGCAGCACGACCCCATTCATTATGTTGCTGCAATTTCACCTTTTCATTCGTTTTCAAGTTACTCTATTATATATTTCTACTGGAGTTTTCACTTAGACATTTATGGCATATCCACGTGGGGCAGCCGCCACATCTAAGCTACAATAGAGGTGGTTGCGCATCTGCATGTCTCTCTCCATTTATTCCTATGCGAGTCACGGAAACAGCCGAGCCAACTTGCTGATCTAATTTGATCAACTTTGATCATAATTCAGTTTAGATCAGCGCTCAGTAGATTACAGGAGCCGCCGGAGAGCAAGTCGTTAAATAGCCCCACTAATGGATTTCACAGTGATCGGCATTCTGCAGCCTGTTATGTACTGGAATAAATGCAGGCTGCAGAACTAAAACGATTCAGAATTTTTAATAAAAACCTATTACAAAAATAATTTTTAGCCCAAAATACATGTAATGATGCCCCAAATGTGTCCATAGCCTTTAAGGACAAATAAAACTGATTTAACATAACTTCTGGGATATTATAAAAATTGTGTCATATCTAATTAATGTGATGGTAAATTACACTTTATGACATACCTTATTGTCTGCCATTAACTGGTCAGGCCAGTTATAATAAGAAAAATCATTTGTTCCTGGAACATCTTTGGCAGTAATAACATCACACACTCCTGGCATCTTCAGTGCTTCTGCCACATCTAAAGATCTATGATAGACACGTAGAAACACATACAAACAACCACACATCATTGAATCTCAGCCATATCTGTATTGTAGCATGTTTTTACGTTTTACATCAATGTACTACTATCAATGTGCAGCTATTTATAGGGGTTGTCTCACTAAAGACATTGATGGCATTATCTATGATACTTCCAGATGGTGGGAGCTTGACCATTAAAGGGAACCTGTCACCAGCATTTTACTGATTAAACCAGCAATACCAGGGGGTAGTGGGTGAAATATCATTTCTATTTAACCTAAAATTGTCTTCTTAGTCGGCTCTATAGCTTTAGTATTCAGTTTTTGAGTGTTCCCGCAACGTATGCAAATGAGCATAAAAGAGTCATATCTTTGTTTGAAAAGAGTCATATCTTCATTCCTCAAGTCTTTCCGAGTTTACCCCGCATCAATGCCTATAGGGAGGAAATTCCCTTTATGGCGGCACATGGAGTCCCTTATGATGCTCTGTCGGGTAAGTTTGTCGGCGGTACTCTTCCCTAGAAGCAAAGGGGAGAATCGCCTTGTAATACTGCATGATATGTAGCATGCCATTTGTCCAACAGAAAAAAACAAACTTTGTATGTCACTGTATGAAATCGGAGGCATATGGTGTTACATTAGAGACCCACACACCTTCAGCGGTGCCCTTTTACAGCTCCATACAACACAGAGCTGTAATAGATCCTTAAAGTGGCCGCCATACACTATAGAAAGTTGTCGCACCAACTCTCCTTCAGCCGACAGCTATTCCTCCCAAGCGTGCATGTGTTTTCAATGTGCAGAGCCGTTGCAGGACTCCTCTGGCAGCGGCTTATCTCTTGCAGAAACCAAAGATTGGGCATGTTTTTATTTTTGCATTTTAACAACAAAATAATATTAAACAGTGTACAGAATGATGGTAAATGTAGCCTCAAAACATCAGGACGAATGGCAAGACAAGTATGATACAGTTGCAGGATAATTGCTACAGAGATATCAGATGTAGAAATGATGTAGTACATAAAAGTGTGATCACAAGTAACGTTATTTAAATTGGGTGTCATTCACACGGCAGAGCTGTTTGCACGGAGCCTGTATGGTGGCACATAGAGTTCCATACTACATAGCTATAGACACCCTATATGCCACAATATGGTTCCTCCATATGGCACTGTATTACAGAGGTATTCTCCTCTAGAAGTAATGCTTCTAGGGGAGAATATCTGCATAATATGGCATCTCATGGCTCACACCATGATCCGAATGTCTCCAACAGAAAAGAGATTTGTGTGCCTCTGTATGACATTGTAGGCAGATACATTTAAAAGTTTGGAGCAGCCCCTCTGCAAAAAGATGCTGCTGTCCCTTTAAGTGCATTGATTTATGTTGCTTTCCTCCCCAGGTTCCGATCCCGGAGAAGGATTGTTGCTATGTTATATATGTATTTATTGGTGATTGTTTTTTTCACTGTGGTGTGTTTTGTGAGTAGGCAATAGTATTTCACTTTATTTTTAGTAGGTTGGATATGGAATGAGTTAGAGTATGGATCCATAGACTCTTACGTGTATTGTATTATGGCATATGACCATTTGTATTCCCTTAACCCCTATTCATTGGTCGTACACTTTAGAAGCCTTGGTGAGGGGTTACATGCCTGGAAAACTGCAAGCAAGAAGAAATAGATGCATCTGTACCCTTACAAAACCTGTGTCTGTTAGATAATGTCTTTAATGCATCTCATAAACACCTCACTAGATTTCTGTATAATAAAACAGTCCATGCGCAGTCAGTTTACTTCCTCTTTGGGTTGGAAACTCCTTGTTTGCCAGGCCACACAGTCCTAGGAACGTCAGCAGCATCAGGACTAGGTCAAATGTGAGATTGGTGCTGGTGGGAAATAGCAGCGGTCAAGGGAGCAGAGAACCAGAAACCCTCACATTTATCAGCTAGATATGGGCACACTGCCTGCGTCCCTGCCCACCCAGCCGAAAACGGAGAAGTGCCAAAGCAGACTCAGTGTGATTCAGTAACCCCCTTCAAAACCACATCCACTTTTTCCCATGTTGGGGTGCATTTACGCATGCGCAAAGTCGATGCTAAAAATGCCTGGCCGAGAATTTTGGGTGGATAAAGGTGGCAACCCTTGGTAGAGGTGATAGTGGCATGTCAGCAATATGTGCTATCAGCAGTTCTGTAATATTGAAGGTGACCATCCTGGTCTCCATATCAACACAGACACGTCAGGAGTTGTGGCCTATTGCTAGTCAGATAGCATCTCAGTGCCAGCAGGGCCTACTTGAGTTACAAAAATAGGGAAAGATTCTTTTGTCCAATTACACGGGGCAGTCAAGTTGCGGTTTATTGCCGTGATTAGCGCAAAATTGTGGAATATTGCGGTTGTTGTGCTGCACTTTTGCAAAAATCGGGGCGTTTTTCTGCGATTTTGTGTCGATGAGGACAATAAAACGCGATTTGACCGCACTGTGTGAATATACCTAAGACTAGTTAATTTGTATAAGGGTTTCAGTTTTTGTTTTTCCATATGATAGTAACCCCTTCTGCTCTCACTCAATTCCATCTCTTGCGGGTAGCTCCTGGGGAAAACTTCTGTTCTACAACAGTAACTAGCTGGCAGGTCTAGTTCCTCTCCGTTCTTTCTGTCCAGTGTTTTTTCCCATTGTATTCTCTTGTTGTTCCTCCTGCTTTGACTGCACACCCATAGGCTTACTTAGTTTGAATGCGTTTCTAGTACTCTCCAACTACGAGTTAAATTTATCAGGGGGCAGAGATATATTACAGCTCATGTCAATGTGTATTTATAGCACTAAAAGTAGACAATCGTGTAGGTAGCTTGAAGGTAGCAGTCTCCATATGTAGGTTACTTCTTGATTCACGTAGTAATAAAATCTATTTTATGTGCAAAACCATCTACAGAATATGCACTATTAAAAAGTAAAAAATAAAGAGAGTTGAAGAACAGAATCACTTTATGAGCACAAGCTATACTCACATGATTTTTGCATGAGCCCTTGAGCTTGTGACCAAAGCCAGAAACAACTCTCCATCCATGACTGGCATGTCATCACAATATACTGCTTCACCAGACACTTGCATCATGGCGGAATGGTGCATGATAGGACGCCCAACAGCATCCTGAATGGGTTGATGAGCTGTATTGTCCTGGGAATGATGTAAGAAAATTATGTTCAGCCATCCTACTAATATGGGGAAACTATTTATACCATGCTCAACATAAACCTCCACATTTGCAGCAACCATATGATCTTCTTATAAGATTCACTGACTTTAGTTGTTGGAGAAATGTAAAACTACTGATGGTAAAATTCACATTGAATGTGGTGCCCTCCCCACCCACCTTTGTCTATGGGCTACCTATGTCTGTAGTCTAAATTCATTTTGCATACTACAGATTACTGTAAACTTGTTGAGGGATAAACATGATGGTTAAACTATGTACGTGTAATCATGTGTGTGTTTTGCGCAGACAGGTGGCGATGTCTTCCCTTGGGGTGGTCTCTGCTTGCATAGCCGGCCTGGGACACCATGAGATGTGAGATCATGGGGACAGAATAGGGGTGCGGCTCTGCTGTTTGAGCTTATGTGAGACCCCGCTGGGCCCAGGGTTTTTTACTTTGCTAAGGGATATGCTGCATTGAATTTTGGGCCCCGGTCAGTGTTATTCCCATGTGCCAGTTTGGTGGAGGTCCATAATACACTAGTGCAGAAACCTCAGAGACGCGCAAGCGTAGCCACGTAATCGTGTGTCTTGGTGACTTCAATTGTTGTTTCACCTGTGTCTGCAACATTATTATACCGTTAGAATGGGGCTAGAAAGTTCCTCTATTGTGGACTACTGTGGTTGCAAATCAAGCCCGACTGGTAGGCGGTGTTAAGCCGGGGCCTCCGCTTACAAACTAAGATAGAAATAGGGGGTAACATATCAACATTTCTGCGCCAGTTTTCTGGCGTAAATATTGTCACAAAAGAGCCAATTTGGGGTTTAATTTGCGACTTTTGGTCTTTTCTGTCACCCTCGCCACTTTTGTAGGTAGGGGGCATGGACTCGACAAAAGAGGGCATGGTCATCGAGGCCCGCCAAATATATTATAATTTACTCCAGAAAACTGACAAACTATAATGGTTATCTACCCCAGCTCCTAGCTGATTTATATTTTACTCTATGGGGCGTAGCAAGGTAGAGGCCTGTGCTGGGCCCGTACCTTGCCCCCCCCACCCCATTGGAAAGTTAAAATATAAAAAAAAGTCAAATAAAAAAAGAAATAATTTATACTCATTTTTTGATCCTTCCCTCCGAGTCCCTCAACACTCCAGCGGGGCTCATGCAACGTAATGACACTGGGCAGCATCAGGACATTGTATGCAAATCAGCACTGATAACGTTGAAGTGCTGCATTGCCCAGTGTCAGGACATGGTACGAGCAATGCTAGAAGGATGAGGGAGCCGAAGGGGGAGACGAGGAGCACTGAGGTGAGTATGTGAGTTTTCTTTATATCATGGGCGAAGCGGGGGGAGGAATGGATGGCCACAGTGCACGGCCTGACCGAAAGATGCAACACATTTATTAAAAGGCTATTGCCTCTCCATAAATGTGTCAGAGTTTAATCCAATTTTTCTTTCTATTAAGACTAGCGTATAAAACCCCAGTCTTAATAAATTCCACCCATAATCTAAAACTAAAGACATAAAACCCTACCTAAATAAACATCCCTCAGACATGTGTTCATAAAAAAATATATTACTATTGTTTTATACGCAGCTATTAATTTATGTTTTAGGACTAATACAGTTGTAATGTGTAAATACATACTCTGTTGGGCTATGCTAATAGAGGTTAAATGGAGTATTCTCTTACCTGATATTTCTGAATACTTTGTAGTGTTGAATTCTGGATTACATTACTTTTAACACTGTTCTGTTGAGATAAATCTGCAGGATAGATGTGTCCATTCACTCTATACTAGAGGAAAATGTACAATAAAAAGCATTAAAATGTCTGAAAAACAGGAAAGTCACTTTCTCTGACAGATAACGTTTGTCCTCCTACTTTAAATACACCTGTCACAAGACAAGTGCCCTGTATAACCAGCTCACTGCATGCATATTTATAATGCTTGTAAAGGCATTAACTGCATATGGATTTACTGTATACAGCTCCCATTGCACTCATTAATGGGGTTATCCAGGTAATTAAAATTGATGGCTTGTCCTTAGAATAGGCCATCAATATTAGGCCTAAGGCGACATTCACACGAGCGTATCAGATTCACGCGCGTGAAAAACGCGCGTGAATCTGGTCCGTTATGCATCAGTGAGCTGTCAATTAAAAGTTTCAATTGACTTGATGCGTAAATCAGGCACAGAACACGGATGTGCATCTGTGTAATGTGCGTGATTTTCACGCACCCATTGACTTCAATGAAAAACACACTAATATAGGATATGCAGTGAGTTTAACGCAACGGACACACTCTGTGTGAAAACTCCTGCATGTGTGAACGGCCCCATTGAAATCAATGGGTCTATGTGCTGCGTTATCATTCAGTCAAATGTGACACGTTATTCACGTTTGTCTGAATGAGCCATTATTTACGCGAGCGTATTTCACGTCCGTGTTACGCGGGTTAAAACAACGGACGTCACACAGACCTATGCAATGCAATGGGGCCATTCAGACATTCAGTGTTTTTCATGCAACGTGTCCGCTGCATGAAACTCAATGCATGTCCTATTCTTGTGCGTTTTTTGCACATCACATACCCATTGAAGTCAATGGGTGCGTGAAAAATCACGGACAGCACACGGACGCACATCCGTGTGCTGTCCATGATTCACGCAACAGTAGCTAAAGAAATTATGAGAAAAAGAAAAACACCTCCTTCAGTTTTTTTTGCTGACTTAAAACTGATACGGACGACATACATAATAAAAAACGCAGACGAGAAGTGTACAGGTATGTCACACGGAACTGCAACGCAGGAAAAATGTTTTTTTACGCGCGCAAAACGGACACGTTTGTGTGAATAAGGCCTTAGATCGGTGGGTGTCCGACTGTCGGTATCCCCTCCCATCAGCTGTTTGAAGGGTCTGCTTCATTGTTTACATGGTTTTCCACTGTGGTCGTAATTGCACGCATCGTTACATTTGTAGTGGCTGTGCAAGGTATTGCACCACTTTCCCATTCAAGTGGGCGACGCGGCCCCTTCAAACAGCTGATCAGTGAGAGTGCCGACAGTTGATCTAATATTGATTGCCTATGCTAAGGATAGGCCATGAATTTTAATCACCCGGATAACCCCTTTAAAGAGACTCTATCATCACATTATAAGTGCCCTATCTCGTACATAAGGAGATCGGCGCTATAATGTAGGTGACAGCAGTGCTTTTTATTAAAAAAAACGATCTATTTTCACCGCTTTATTAGGGATTTTAGATTTATGCTAATGAGTTTCTCAATGGACAACTGGGCGTGTTTTACTATTGACCAAGTGGGCGTTGTACAGAGGAGTGTATGACGCTGACCAATCAGCGTCATACACTTCTCTCCATTCATTTAGTCAGCGCATAGGGATCCTTTTAGATCGCTGTGTGCTTTGTTATACTAACACATTAACGATACTGAAGTTTTAGACAGTGAATAGACATTCCACGGGATGTTTATTCACAATCTGTGCACTTCGTTACTCTTTCTGTGGTAGTTACAGCAGAGCAAGAGTAATCTCGCTGTAGCCTGTCAATTACCGCGAAATCTCGTGGGATTATGCTTGCTCTGTTGTAACTACCTGGTAGACGGCAGCGTTGACTCTGGACTTGATATAACATATCAATATATATATATATATATATATATATATATATATATATATATATATATATACACACACACTACCGTTCAAAAGTTTAGGGTCACTTAGAAATTTTACACAAAAAAAGAAACTGGTTATGGCTAAACCATACCCAATAGACATACCCAAAAATGCAATATACATATAGCACGGTGCCATTTCTGAAAAGGATATACAAAACAAAAGAAAAAAATAATCCAGAAATATATCAAGGCACTCTCAGGTAAATAGAAATTTCTAAAAGATTATTTTTATTTCAACCTCCGAATATTCCCGGATATATAAATATATACATACAAAATTTTAAAAAAATCTCCTGGCCAGGAAAGGATAACATGTGATCTATATATTAATTAAATCATTTGTATGATAAATATACATATATTCTCCCTAAGCATAGGGACAGACAATTCATTTAGAACACTACTGTTCAAAAGTTTAGGGTCACTTGGACATTTCCTTATTTTTGAAAGAAAAGCACAGTTTTTTTCAATGAAGATAACATTAAATTAATCAGAAATACACTCTATTCATTGTTAATGTGCTAAATGACTATTCTAGCTGCAAACGTCTGGTTTTTAATGCAATATCTACATAGGTGTATAGAGGCCCATTTCCAGCAACCATCACTCCAGTGTTCTAATGGTACATTGTGTTTGCTAACTGTGTTAGAAGGCTAATGGATGATTAGAAAACACTTGAAAACCCTTGTGCAATTATGTTAGCACCGCTGTAAACAGTTTTGCTGTTTAGAGGAGCTATAAAACTGACCTTGCTTTGAGCTAGTTGAGAATCTAGAGCATTACATTTG
Organism: Rhinoderma darwinii; assembly: GCF_050947455.1. Taxonomy (NCBI): domain Eukaryota; kingdom Metazoa; phylum Chordata; class Amphibia; order Anura; family Rhinodermatidae; genus Rhinoderma; species Rhinoderma darwinii. Next base: position 55,622,144 of record NC_134692.1, read on the forward strand.
TGGGTTCGATTAAACTCTCAAAATGGCTAGAAAAAGAGAGCTTTCATGTGAAACTCAACAGTCTATTCTTGTTCTTAGAAATGAAGGCTATTCCATGCAAGAAATTGCCAAGAAACTGAATATTTCCTACAACGGTGTGTACTACTCCCTTCAGAGGACAGCACAAACAGGCTCTAACCAGAGTAGAAAGAGAAGTGGGAGGCCCCGCTGCACAACTGAGCAACAAGACAAGTACATTAGAGTCTCTAGTTTGAGAAATAGACGCCTCACAGGTCCTCAACTGGCAGCTTCATTAAATAGTACCCGCAAAACGCCAGTGTCAACGTCTACAGTGAAGAGGTGACTCCGGGATGCTGGCCTTCAGGGCAGAGTGGCAAAGAAAAAGCCATATCTGAGACTGGCTAATAAAAGGAAAAGATTAATATGGGCAAAAGCACACAGACATTTTACTGAGGAAGATTGGAAAAAAGTGTTATGGACAGACGAATCGAGGTTTGAGGTGTTTGGATCACACAGAAGAACATTTGTGAGACGCAGAACAAGTGAAAAGATGCTGGAAGAGTGCCTGACGCCATCTGTCAAGCATGGTGGAGGTAATATGATGGTCTGGGGTTGCTTTGGTGCTGGTAAAGTGGGAGATTTGTACAAGGGAAAAGGGATTTTTAATAAGGAAGGCTATCACTCCATTTTGCAATGCCATACCCTGTGGACAGCGCTTGATTGGAGCCAATTTCATCCTACAACAGGACAATGAACCAAAGCACACCTCCAAATTATGCAAGAACTATTTAGGGAAGAAGCAGGCAGCTGGTATTCTATCTGTAATGGAGTGGCCAGCGCAGTCACCAGATCTCAACCCCATAGAGGTGTTGTGGGAGCAGCTTAACCGTATGGTACGCAAGAAGTGCCCATCAAGCCAATCCAACTTGTGGGAGGGCCTTCTGGAAGCATGGGGTGAAATTTCTCCCGATTACCTCAGCAAATTAACAGCTAGAATGCCAAAGGTCTGCAATGCTGTAATTGCTGCAAATGGAGCATTCTTTGACGAAAGCTAATTTTGAAGGAGAAAATTATCATTTCAAATAAAAATCATTATTTCTAACCTTGTCAATGTCTTGACTAAATTTTCTAGTCATTTTGCAACTCATTTGAAAAATATAAGTGTGAGTTTTCTTGGAAAACACAAAATTGTCTGGGTGACCACAAACTATTGAACGGTAGTGTATATATATATATATATATATATATATATATATATATATATATATATATACTTAATATATAATATATGAGTTTCACTTTTTGAATTTAATTACTGAAATAAATTTACTTTTTGATGGTATTCTAATTCATTGAGAAGGACTAGTATATATAAACAAAAGTTGGAGCAGCACTGTGGCAGCATAAACTAATATGGCAGGTACTATGCTTAAAAAAAGAGTGACCTCTCCTTGTATGATAGAATATAAAAAAAGAGCAAAGAAGCAGCACTCAAAAGAAAGTGAATTTATTCACCAAACATCCACTGCAACGCTTCACCTTCTCAATGAAGGCATTTTCAAGCCTTGTGAATAAATTTACTTTATTTTTTAGTGCTGCTTCTTTTCCCCATAATGACAAAGTGAAAACAGAATGTTAGAATTTTTCTGCAAATTTACTGAAAATTAAAAACTCAATTTCGAATAACCAAAATAATTCAGACCCTTTGCTATGTAATTTGAAATTTAGATGTGGGGGCCACCCACTTCTCTAGATCGTCTAGATGTTTCTACGCCTTGATTGGAGTCCACCTGTGGTAAATTAATTTGATTGGACATCATTCGGAAAGACACACCCCTGTCTATATAAGGTCTCACAGCAGACAATGCATATCAGAGCAAAAACCAAGCCATAAGGAGGAAAGAACTGCCTGTAGAGCTCAGAGACAGGATTGTGTGGAGGCACAGATCTGGAGAAGTGTATATCTATCTATAGAGAGATTTATGTATACATATCTCAGCTCCCACAATGCACGGGCTCCCATAATGGAACATTTTAAGTTATTAAACATTTTATGTATGTTTTAAATTGTCAATCAAAATCAGTTTTCCTATAACTTTAAAAGAGCCAGAGTTATCCAGTCAACACAATTAACCCACCTCAGATTTCAAGACTTGTAACACTTGTAGGTAGAATTTGAACATAAAACTGATGGTCAAGGTTCTTCTGTATTCTACCTTCCCACCAGGAGCAGAGGGTGGAAGGGAAATCTCATCCAAAATGAATCTACAGGCTTCACCCAGTGTATCCTCATTCCATTGTCTGGTTAGGAAAAAGGGTTAAATTAAAATCCAAGTCACATTTGACTTACATGCCAGTACACCACATAAAAATGTTGCCACAAACCTTCCAATTACTGCTTCTCTTGCCTTATTTGCTTGGACTGTGCTTGTGCCAGCGCCACCAAAGTAAATATTCATGTCTTCAATGATGTTTGAATTCTCTCGGAATAGAACTCTCATTCCAGCGACCAGTATAGCCACAGAGTTAACCTTTCTCTGTGCCTGTCTGAAGGCAGACACAACCTCCCACTGCAGATAGAGGGCAATAACTTAAAATAATACTTGGGAATTGAATTGAATAGTTTATGTACAATTTTTAACATAAAGACATTAAAAAGGCCCTAGACAGAATTTAAACAAATCTAGACCGACAAACAGCCTTAACCCCTTAAGGACGCAGCCTTGTTTTGGCCTCAAGGCTCAGAGCCCATCTTTCAAATCTGACATATTTCACTTTATGTGCTAATAACGTCGGAATGCTTAAACCTATCCAAGCGATTCTGAGATTGTTTTCTCCTGACACATTGGGCTTTATGTTAGTGGTAAAACTTGGACGATATATTCAGTGTTTATTGGTGACAAATTGCAAAATGTAGAGAAAATTTATGAAAAATAGCATTTTTCAGAATTTAAATGCATCTGCTTGTAAAACAGACGGTTATACCACCCAAAATAGTTACTAGTTCACATTTCACATATGTCTACTTTAGATTGGCATCGTTTTTTGAACATTCTTTTATTTTTCTTGGACGTTACAAGGCTTAGAACATAAACAGCAATTCCTCATATTTTTAAGAAAATTTCAAAAGCCTTTTTTTTAAGGTACCTGTTCAGTTCCGAAGTGGCTTTGAGGGGCCTATGTATTAGAAACCCCCATAAAACACCCCATTTTGAAAACTAGGCCCCTAAAAGTATTCAAAACAGCATTTAGAAAGTTTATTTAACCCTTCAGGCATTTCACAGAAATTAAAGCAAAGTAGAGGTGAGATTTGCAAATTAAATTTTTCTTGCTGAATTTCAATTGTATTCAATTTTGTTCTGTAGCACAGAAGGTTTTACCAGAGAAACACTACTAAATATGTATTGTCCAGATTCTGCAGTTTTTAGAAATGTCCCACATGTGTCTCTAGTGCGCTCGTGGACTAAAACACAAGCCCCAGAAGCAAAGAAGCACCTAGTGCATTTTGAGGCCTCTTTTTTATTAGAATATATTTTAGGCAGCATGCCAGGTTTGAAGAGGTGTTCAGGTGCCAAAACAGTAGGAATCCCCCAAAAGTGACCCCCATTTCGGAAACTACCCCCTCAAGGAATTAATTTATGGTTGTTGTTACCATTTTGACGCCACAGTTTTTACACAGCACGTATTTGAATTGGGCTGTGAAATTAAAAAAATGAATTTTTTTCCAATAAGATGTCATTTTTGATAAAAAATTTCTTATTTTCACAGGGAACAAAATACCCCATTTTGTTGCCCAATTTCTCCTGAGTGCAGCAATACCCCATTTGTGGCGATAAACGGCCATTTGGGCCCATGGGTGGCCTCAGAAGGGAAGGAGCGCTGTGTGTTCTTTGGAGTGCAGATTTTGTTGGATTGGTTTTCGGGTGCAATGTCGCATTTGCAGAGCCCCAGAGGTATCAAAGCAATGGAAACCCACCAAAAGTGACCCCATTTTGGAAACTACACCCCTCAAGGAATTAATTTATGGTTGTTGCTACCATTTTGACCACACAGTTTTTTCACAGCACCTATTTGAATTGGGCTGTGAAATTTAAAAAATGAAATTTTTTCCAATAAGATGTCATTTTTGATCAAAATTTCTTATTTTCACAGAGAACAAAATACCCCATTTTGTTGCCCAATTTCTCCTGAGTGCAGCAATACCCTATTTGTGGCGATAAACTGCCGTTTGAGCCCATGGGAGGCCTCAGAAGGGAAGGAGCGCTATTTGTTCTTTGGAGTCCAGATTTTGCTGGATTGGTTTTCGGGTGCCATGTCACATTTGCAGAGCCCCAGAGGTATCAAAGCAATGGAAACCCACCAGAAGTGACCCCATTTTGGAAACTACACCACTCAAGGAATTAATTTATTGGTGTTGTGACCATTTTGACCCCATAGTTTTTTCACATAACTTATTTGAATTGGGCTGGGAGTTTAAACAAAATACATTTTTTCCAATAATATGTAGTTTTGGCTGAAAATTTCTTATTTTCACAAGAAATAAAATACCCCATTTTGTTGCCCAATTTGTCCTGAGTGCGGCAATGCCCAATTTGAGGTGATAAACTGACGTTTGGGCCCATGGGAGGGCTCAGAACGAAAGGACCACCATTTGGCCTACTGGGGATTTTCTGGTGCGAAGTCATGTATGCAGAAGCCCCTGAGGTACCAGTACAGTTGAAACCCCAATGAAGTGACCCTGTTTTAAAAACTACACCCCTTAAGGCATTCATCTAGAGGTGTAGTGAGCATTTTGATCGGAGACATACAGCCCATAAACTGTAATGTGGGTTCTCACGGGTATGGCAGTACCCTCAATGTGGCTGTTATCAGCTGCCTGGGCACACGGCAGGGCTCAGAAGGGAAAGATGAGGGGGATAAGCTGTGCGGAGTGCATCAGGGTAAGTAAAACTGGGGTAGATTAAAAACCAAGGGATGTATGATCCATTTTGAAGCACTCTTTCATACGGAGCCTTAGTTTTTCGGGACACGTGTCACATTGATATATTGTGTCCTCCCTTACCCCCCTCTTATAGCAGACTTTGTACCTCTTTTGACTTTTTCCTTTCTTGCCAGATTGGGGAACTTCTCCTGGGAAGTGTTGCCCTGGTACAATGCGTGTGGCCCCGCTTGCAGAAGTACTGGGTGCCCCCCCTTCTTGGTCCCTAAAAATGTGTTTCTTGATAACCACCTCTTGAAATTCCAGGAAAGTTCCCGTCTGGCCTGCACATCGACGTAGCACGTACGCGTTGTACAATGCCATCTGTATGATGTGCCCGGCCAGCTTCTTATACCACACCGCATGGTGCTGTAGGGCTTCAGGACTTGATCTAACAAGTCCACCCCTCCCATGTACCTATTGTAGTCCAGGATGCAGTCTGGTTTGGGGGTCTCTGTACTGGTACCTCGTACAGGTACATGGGTACTGGTGTGGCATCTCTCTTGTCTTGTACTTGACACACAATATGTTGCTGCTAGATTGTGCCCTGCTCTCATCCCTTCTGAGTGTTTGCCCAAGCAGAGTCTTAGGGAGGCCTCTCAGATTTCTTCTAGCAGTGCCGCATGCTGCAGTACTTCTGGAAGCGAGGCAGTTGAAGAGTGGGATGCTGGTATAAAAATTATCCAGGTAGAGTTGGTAACCCTGGTCCAGCAGTGGGTGCACCAAATCCCACACAATTTTTGCATTAACTCCCAGTAAAGGGGGGCATTCTGGGGGTTGAGCACTGGTGTCCTTCCCTTCATATATCCTAAATTTGTAGGTATACCCTGATGCACTCTCGCAAGGCTTATACATCTTCACGCCATACCTTGCCCTCTTACCCGGTACTGGCGGAATTGAAGCCTCCCTTTAAAATGTACCAAGGACTCATCAATAGAAATATGCGTCTCGTGGTGTATGCTTGGGAAAACCGGGCACTGAAACGGTCTAATAGGGGTCTCCGTTTATACAAACTGTCAAAACTGGGGTCATCTCGGGGTGGGCACGGCTCATTATGAGTATAATGTAAGAAGCGAAGTATTGCCTCATTCATTTATTTTTTTAGGTTCCAGTTCAGTTCTGAAGTTGCTTTGAGGGGCCCATATATTAGAAACCCCTATCAAATACCCCATTTTAGAAACTAGACCCCCTCAAAGTATTCACAACAGCATTTAGAAAGTTTATGAACCCTTTAGGTGTTTCACAGAAATTTAGAGCAACGTAGAGGTGAAATTTACATATTTATTTTTGTCAGAAAATCCTTTTTATACCATTTTTTTCTATAACACAAAAGGTTTTACCAGAGAAACGCAACTTAATATTTATTGCTAAGATTCTTAAGTTTTGAGAAATATCCCACATGTGGACCTAGTGCGGTAATGGACTGAAGCACCGGCCTCCGAAGCAAAGGAGCACCTAGTGGATTTTGAGGCCTCTTTTTTATTAGGCACCATGTCCGGTTTGAAGAGGTCTTGTGGTGCCAAACCAGTGGAAACCCCCCAAAAGTGACCCCATTTCGGAAACTAGACCCCTTGAGGAATTCATTGTAGTTTTCTTGGGGTGCATGCGACTTTTTGATCCGTTTTTATTCTATTTTTATGTGGCGTGGTGACTAAAAAACAGCAATTATACTATTGTTTTTTTATACTATTTTTTTTTACAGCGTTCACCGTGCGCTATAAATGACATATTCACTTTATTCTGCGGGGCGATACGATTACGGCGATACCATATGTTTATAGTTTTTTTATATAGATTTTGCTGATACCCTCACTTATTTATATATACAAAGTGAGTTATGGGGAACCACAAGGTGTACACCACCAAATAATGTAATTAATATATTTTGGAAGTAGGGAGAAAGGAAAAGAGTTGTGGTTCCTATTGAAAATTGAAAAAAATAATAAATTTTATTAATATATTTAATTTAAAATATTCCTAAAATGTTTATTTCTCAATGTAGGTCAATTATTCAGCAGTGCAGAGGACCCCTTGTTCTGCACTTAAAGAACAGAATTTGTCTTTTATGCTACTATCATACAACAATATAGTTAGACTTGGTTAATAGCTGAGGTAAGTATAAATTCGATCCCATAGGCATATTGTATGCTCTGTGTGAATCAGTGTTAGCTGTCAATCATTAAACATTGTATCAGTTTTGTATGCACTGACATTTGTAATGTTTTCTATTTGTAAATAGACTTTGTATCAATTCAATTGCTGTGCAACACGTACTTTATCTATTTCTTTTGTGCTTTGCACTGATTGTTATAAACCTGCTATTGCTGTCTGCTTTTTGTAAACCAGCAAACAGCAGCAGATTGCAATTTGTTGCATATATCAGTGTTAGCTGTTGATTCGTATTTTTAGGATAATTTGCAACAGTCAATGTTGGTATTGAATTTTAATTTTTATTATTTATTTTAAAGGTATTGTTGTCTATCATACAATTTTTCAGCAGTCCACATTTTGTTATAACACGCTGGCTTCCTCTGACAGAAGTAGTAACAGTGCGGTAGCTTGTATGAGTGAGCACTATAGAGAATTCTATGATTGTAGTGTGCTCTAATTTAGTTCCCTCCTTGAATTTGTAAGAGGCTATTCACAGTGGCACTATGCGGTATTTGAGCTGGTTAGCTTGTGTGTTATATAGAGCTTGCAATAACGATCCTCTGTATTGGGATCAGCAGCAAATTTAGCCGCTTGTTTCTCTTTTATTATGGACTAATTGCTGTCTGTTTTCTGTGAAGTTTTTTTATGTCTTATGGCGTTTGCACAATAAAATAAGTTTTGTAAAAAATCATTCACTTTTTGTGTTATTTTATTCTAAGAGCCAGAACTTTTTTATTTTTCCATCAAGAAAGCCGTGCGAGGACTTATTTTTTGCGTAACGAACTGTAGTTTCAATCATTACTATTTTTAGGTACATGCGACTTTTTGATCTCTTTTTATTCCATTTCTTGGGCGGTGAAGTGACCAAACAATTGTGATTGTGGTACGGTTTATTATTATTTTCTTTTACGGCGTTCACCGCGTGGGATAAATAATGAAATAATTTTGTAGCTCAGGCCGTTACGGACACAGCGATACCAATTATGTATAGTTTATTTGTTTATTTATCTATTTTTATTAATAATAAAGGACTGATAAGGGAAAAAGGGGGATTTTTACTTTTAAAACGTTTATTTTCTTATTTTTACACATCTTTTTTTAACTTTTTTTTAACTTTATTACTTTGTCCCACTAGGGGACTTGAGGGCAGGAGGCCCTGATCGCTATTCTAATACACTGCACTACATGCGTAGTGCAGTGTATTAGAGCTGTCAGCTACTCACTGACAGCAAGCATAGTGGGTCCTGAATTTGTCAGGACCCACTAGGCTTCCGTCGATTGCATAGCCGGACGCCATTATTTGGTGTCTGGTTGCCATAGTCACCATCGCTGGCCGCTATCGTGTAGCAGACCGGCGATTGTAGCTTAACCCCTAAAAACTCGCGATCCCTATTTAACGCGCCTTTTAAGGGGTTAATCAGCGGGGACACAGCGATCGGTACCCGCTGTAGGAGCTGCGGCAGCTGCTGTACCAGACAGCAGCTGTCACAGCTCCTGTATGTGTCGGGAGGACGGCCGAAATGGCCGTTACTACCGTGACGTACTATTAGGTCATGGAGCGAGAACGATACAGCTACCATGACCTAATAGTACGTCCAGGAGCGGGAAGGGGTCCTTTATTGTCAACTAGGATATAGCACTGCAAATCTCAGGAATAACCATAGATCCTTCAACAGTCAATATATAGGTGATTATACTGCTCATATACGGTATATACCATAAATGTCCTGAAAAACTTCATTGTCAGGAGTAATGGCTTACGGCAGATGCAGTTCTTTATCCTACTATAGTCTAATGTCTTTCTAACATACACTTGGTAGGTATGCAAGAAATAGGAGACAGATTGAAGAGAGTATGTCTACAGGATCAGACTACTCAGGGTTTGTTTGTAGTCTGTAACCAAGGAGACATATACATCTGCATAGGAGCTGTGGACAGAAAACAATATATATTTTATTTATCAAGATTGTTTGCAAAGTTGCGTAATTTATTTTATACTGGATTACACCTGCATTTGAGTTTCTGTTGTTCTGCTCCACCATAGGAAAAAGTGCCGGATCCAACGGCGCACGGTGAAACACATAGACTTTAATGGGTTCTGTTGGGGTTTTGTCATGGTGTCCGATTTTATACCGGACAAAATAGCGCAGCTTACTTTGCTATTTTTTCCAGCATTTTGGATCGAATCTACGACTGAGGCTTCTCATAGAGTCTTAAACACAGTTGTGAACACACCCTTAGATGCACTAAAGCAATTAAAAAAGGGTTGTAAAGATGGATATAAAACATTGTGTAAAACATATTCCCTAAATTGAACATGTGGAAAGTGCAGTTTATATCTACAAAAATGCTGCCTATAAAGTTAAAGATTGATTTAAAGAGGCTCTGTCACCAGATTTTGCAACCCCTATCTGCTATTGCAGCAGATAGGCGCTGCAATGTAGATTACAGTAACGTTTTTATTTTTAAAAAACGAGCATTTTTGGCCAAGTTATGACCATTTTCGTATTTATGCAAATGAGGCTTGCAAAAGTACAACTGGGCGTGTTGAAAAGTAAAAGTACAACTGGGCGTGTATTATGTGCGTACATCGGGGCGTGTTTACTACTTTTACTAGCTGGGCGTTGTGTATAGAAGTATCATCCACTTCTCTTCAGAACGCCCAGCTTCTGGCAGTGCAGACACAGCCATGTTCTCCAGAGATCACGCTGTGTCGTCACTCACAGGTCCTGCATCGTGTCAGACGAGCGAGGACACATCGGCACCAGAGGCTACAGATGATTCTGCAGCAGCATCGGCGTTTGCAGGTAAGTCGATGTAGCTACTTACCTGCAAATGCTGATGCAGAATCAACTGTAGCCTCTGGTGCCGACACGATGCAGGACCTGTGAGTGACGTCACAGATCTGCACTGCCAGAAGCTGGGCGTTCTGAAGAGAAGTGGATGATACTTCTATACACAACGCCCAGCTAGTAAAAGTAGTAAACACGCCCCGATGTACGCACATAATACACGCCCAGTTGTACTTTTACTTTTCAACACGCCCAGTTGTACTTTTGCAAGCCTCATTTGCATAAATACAAAAATGGTCATAACTTGGCCAAAAATGTTCGTTTTTTAAAAATAAAAACGTTACTGTAATCTACATTGCAGCGCCTATCTGCTGCAATAGCAGATAGGGGTTGCAAAATCTGGTGACAGAGCCTCTTTAAAACAAGTTAACTTTACCAGTATTACTTTAACCAAACCAAAAAAAGCAAAAGAATAAGCATGTTAACTGAGACTGTAGGACTGTGGGCCCTCAGACGCTGCCCAAATCCCTGCATGGCCAGCACATCCCTGTTGGTAACTGTCTTTAAAACCCCAAATGTACAATACCTTTTGAGAATAAGGAATGAACACAGAAACAAGAACTTCTTCTGGCAGGAGAAATGATGAGGATTCCTTACACTTGAAGAAGCCATCATTGCAAATGATCTGTCGAGTTCTTCCTATAATGCAAGGATTGGCATAAATAAATTCCATAACCCTATGGCCGGGTTCTCACAGTGCAGATTTGCTGCAGATTTTGCCAGGATTTTGTAAGCTAAAACCAGACTTGGGTCCAGGAGAACAGATCTATAAGGCCTTTCTTTATATATCTGTTCTGTTTAGGTTCCGCTCCTGTTTTTGGCTTAAAAAATACATGTACAATCTTCCGCAAATCTGCACTGTGTGAGCTCAGCCTTAAAATGCACTTAAATGGCATCAATCTTTCACCATGTCAATAGTAAGATAATTTTGTATGAAAAAACATTGCGTCAAAAATATGAGATCAAAATTATACATAGAGTGCATATAGGGAAACACTGACTTTTCTCACCACTTATTTATGTACATGTTCATAATTAATTACTTTTGTTTAATTATAATGAATTAGAAAGTACATTTGTAGAATTTGGCAAGTAAGTCTGACATACATTGCAATTCGGAAACAGATCTTATTTCTTTTAGCTTTCCCATGATGAGTTAACCATAGAGAAAAACATAAGAGAATTTCATAATGGTGGAAGCTTGGTCTTGGCATTGGAACCAGGGCTGGCCTTAGGGGTATGCCACCTGTGTGGTTGCTCAGGTCACATCACCTTTCCCTGCTGAAGGGGCATCAATGGCCCAGATGGTTTGGGCACCTAGGGCTTGCACCTCTAATCTCACATTTGGTGCCTGGACCTATGTTAAGGCAGCTCAATCCTTTCTTAGTTTATTGACTAGCAGAGTTATTTCGGCAGCTGTGTTATTTGGCCACCTTTACTGTTATTTGGCACTGTAAGTTATGATTATCTGTACAACGTCTGAAGGTGTTATTTGGGCACTATATGGTACGCCATATGTTGAGGTGCCAATAAAAGGTGCTGCATGAGGAACTATGCATCCTATGAACATTTCTCATTGGAACATGACAAAGTCCCATGATGTTTTGTTCTTTTACATGAATATATTACAGAACACCTTAATAACGGTCTTGATGCAGCCTATTACACTTCATTATTCTTTCATGAATTATAATGATTATTATTAAAAATATATATTATTAATAGTTACCTTTTGACATGACATTGAGTGTAGCATTTCCGCAGGCTAGTACGGGGTTCAGATCAGAATTTGGGTTCCGGCTAACTATGTGTCCACCTAATGACTGGAACAAATTTGTGTGAAATTTCTGACTCACAAAAATTATGTATTTTAAGGTAAAGTTATTGAGTTATTATAAAGTTGTGTTATTGTTAGAAGAAGAATAAAAGAAAACGAGAAAACGGTACTATTTTCCAACATCATGCATGGGCTGCTGATATATGGTAAACTATAAAGTACCATAAATTGTGTCTGTCTAAAAAAGGATATTTGACTAGCCACATACACTATGCAGTTTTTAATGATTAATATTTCATTGTTCTGACTACATTGGGATAGCGTGATAATGGAAATTTCAACATACAGCCACATTTCTGATCTGTTGTCCTGCCAAGGATTTCAGCTGTTGTAAAAGAACACGAAAAATCTTAGTCTTCTCATCTGACAGCCGAGACACTGCTTCCTCCAATGTATCCTTCAACATAGACAGAGGACATGCAGCACCTATAGATATCCCTGAATGTGTTGAAAAGTATAAGGTTTGTTATTCACCTTGTTGCATTACATGGAATAAAATGCTCATATTTCCCTTTATAATCCTACAAAGCGATAGTACTAGAGTGCATAGGGTGAATATGCTTCAACTAAAATTCTAGGATCAAGGTTGGGTTCCCACGTATCGTAAACGCTGTGGAATTTCCGCAACGGAATTCTGTGTGGAAATTCCGCAGCATTTACAGTAGCAGCAAAGTGAGCGAGATTTAGAAAATCTCATGCCCACGCTGCGGAAAAAAAAAATGTACAAAAGTCGTGCGGAAAGTATTCTGTGGTGCGTTTTTGGATTCTGCAGCATGTGAATTTATGCTGCATGTTCTGTGCGGAGATGCTGCGTGTTTGGCGCATAGACTTCAATGGGGAGCAGAAAATCCCCAAAAGATTTATGTTGTTGCGGCTTTTACAGCTTTTACACAGAGGAAACGCAGTTAAAACCGCTGGAAATTCACAGGTACACATATACTTTGCTATAATAAATGTTTAACACTAAATCCGCAGATAAAACTGCTGCAGAAAAAAACAGCGTTTCCGCAGCAATATGAGCAGGAAAAGCGCACTATTTGGTGCAGATTTCTGTGACAGAATTACCAGCGTTTTTCTAGTGATTCTGCTGCAGATTTTCTGTTTCAGAAAACCTGCAGCGTATCCTGTGTGTGGGTACATAGCATTAAGGTGTGCTCCCACCAGCAGGATATGTTGCAGATTTAAAAAAATAAAAAAAATGCAGGTAAATCAGTCACGGAGGTCCGCAGCAAATAGTGTTTTTTGCTGTGCGTATTGCTGTGGAAACGCAATGTAACTGCGGAACTCATTGCTGATTTCCACAGTGGTTTTACCTACGGATTTAGTGTGAAGTATTGATTATAGCAGAATGTAAGTGCACCTGTGGATTTCCAGCGTTTTTTTTTACATAGTTTCTTCTGCATACACGCTGTACAATCCACAACAACACTCAAGTTGCGGATTTTAGTGCAGAATTTATGATCCCCATTCAAGTCTATGATCTAAAAACGCAGCATCTCCACTCACAATACGCAGCATAAATTGACATGATTTGAAAGCCGCACTGCAGAACACTTTCCGCAAGACTTTTTTGAGTTTTTTTTGCAGAAATCGAATCCACTTTGCTGCTACTGTAAGTGCTGCATAATTTACACACACAATTCCATTGTGGAAATTCGGAAGTGAATCCTGCCTGTGGGAACTTACCTTTATAGTATCTTTTACACATATGAATTTTTTCCCCCATATGTTTCTGTTTGGCCTCAGAAACCATACAAATTCAAAAGATTTCTTCAGAAAGATATGTTACATTTTAGCATTATTCTCCCTATCACGGCCCGTAGCTGTATAAAACCAAAAGTGTGTATGTGTTCAGGCATTGGGTTGTTGAGGATTTTGGAATTGTATATGCTGAGGACAATAGTTTCACAAAACTCAGGACATGAGTACAAAGCACAGAATCCAACATAAATGTAGTTTTTTTTTTTTTTTTTTTTTTAAATAAATAACAAAATGTAGAGATAAAAAAATAGGTAAGAACGTATTTTTTTTTCTTATTTCCAAGAAAACCTTTTTAAATTGGCCAATACATGTGGTAATAAAATGATCGGAGCCAATAAGTATGGAATCTTTTTTTATAGATCATTACTGGTAAACACTATAAGGCTGGATTCACACGAGCGTGGCGTTTTTGCACACGCAAAAACGCAGCGTTTTGCATGCGCTAAAGCCACTTAACAGCTTTGTGGCAGCAGCATAGGATGCACGCACGGCTGCGTGCTTTTCGCGCAGCCGCCATCATTATGACACTCCATTTGGATGTTTGTAAAGAGAAAAGCACGTGGTGCTTTTCTGTTTACATTCAGAGTTTGACAGCTGTTGCGCGAATCACGCTGTTCGCACGCTGTCTTCAATGGGTGCGTGATTCGCGCAAAACGGCCAAAGAACGGACATGTCGTGACTTTTTTTCAGCGGACTCACGCTGAGTAAAAATCACGGCCATGTCTGCACGGCCCCCATAGACTAATATAGGTCCGTGCAACGCGCGTGCAAATCACGCACGTTGCACGGACATAATTCCCGTTCGTCTGAATAAAGCCTGATAGTAGCATTTAATCAGCTATTGGACAAGGAAATAGAAGCGCAGCAATGGACACAAACAAACAATATATGCATGCTATCCTGCCCGACATGCACACTTGGATCAGCCTAGTGTGCTTGTTTATTTTTTATAGGGATTTTTTTTTCGTATGCACATTGAGAATATATATGCTACATACCATCTTTTGTGTATTTTACATTATTCAGATCTGGAATCCTTCCAATTGAAATCATAACTGGGTGGATAACTCCTTTTAACTTTATCTCTGGCCCTGGAGAAAACAATAAATGGTTTAGCCCATGATTAATGGTTGTAAAATAGGTATAACCACACATACACAAAAGAAACTGGTTAGGCTTCGTTCACATCTGCGTCGGGCTTCCGTTTATGGGTTCCGTCAGACCTTTCCGTCAGGTGGACGCATGAACGGAAACCAAACGAAAACCATAGCTTTCTGTTTGCATTACCATTGATTTCAATGGTAACGCATCCATTGCACATGGTTTCTGTTTGTAACCGTTCTGTAAGGTTTCCATTGTTTTGACGAAATCAAAGTGCAGAGGTTTCACTTGTACCTGGGCCCTAGGGCTTGAGGGGACACAATGGTCACTTGCCACATATGGTAATAACAGTGTTGATTATTTGTACTGTGCAATAAATTTTAAATTTTATTAATATTAATAATTGCAATTATTATTACTTTTTAGTTTTATCACCATGTTTATTGCCACTATTCTGTGACATCACTTTCGTCCTTAGTCATTAACTGTGACATCACTAGGTTTGTCATCCCTATTCTGGGACATCACTGCGTTCATTATTCTTATACTATGACATCACTGTGTGCAATAAAACTTTTCTATAAATTGTTTTTTTTGTTTTGTGACATCACTTTACAGGAAGACCATGATGACTGTATTGTGACATCATGGCTTACATTATCCATGCAATGGGACATCACAGTGACTATTTGTGCTGTGACATCGCTGTCATGCTTTGCCATTATCTGTGACATAACTAGGCTTATTACCCCTATTCCGTGATATCACTGTGCACATTACTACCATATTGTGACGTGACTGTGTGCAATAACCCTTTCCTAAGACTTCATAGTGTTTATAATCCGTGTACTGTGACATAACTTTCTGCATCATCTCTTTATTGTGACATCACTGTGACTATTATTCCAGTGCTATTACTTTTAAATTGGTTATTACCCCTGTAGAGTGCAGAGATATCACTGTTATCTTATTATCTGGGCATTGTCATATCATTGTAATTACTACCCTTTACTCTGACTTATCTCTGGTTCTTAGCCTTTATCTATGACATCTCTGTGTTCAATCCCTGTTTTGTGATATTATCCCTCTTCTGTGATATCACTGTGTGCATTATTCCCATACTGTGACATCACTATGTGTCTTTTCCTATGACTTCACAGGGCTTATTATCTATGTATCATGATGTCACTATAATTGTTTTTTTTTTGTACTTTATACATCATCCCTGCACTGTGGGCTTACTCTGACTGTTATTCCTGTGCTGTTTCTTCACTATGGCCATTACGCCTGTTATGTGACATCGTTTTTATACCTGTTGAAGGAGGTCATTGTTTATTATCTCTATATTGTGACAACACTGTATTTATTGTCTCTGTATTCTGACATCACTTTATTTATTAACCCACAGTGGGATTTTGCTGTGTGTATTTTCTAGATTTTGTGACATAACTGTAAGAATTATTCTTGTGCGGTAACATCACTGTGTGCATTTTTAGGGACGTAAGTATATAAGGCACAGAGGTTGCCATGTCAACTGGAAACTGGGTGCCTGAGGTGGGCAAAATAGGCCCTCTGCCACATAAAAGGATTCCAGTACAATAAATATAGCTGGCGGTCCTGTTCTAGATTTTTGCATTGGGGCCCAAGAACTTAGTCATGCCTCTGCCTGGATACATCAGATAGGGAAAGGGTAAAATATGCCAGGATGAGAGAAATGTTCTGTTCAGAGGTGCAGATTCTGAACCCCACCTTCATAATGTAAATGTAATATATTACATTTTTATATGTCTTTGGTTTTGGTACTCACCTATGCTTGTATTTCCTACTATAAGAGGGGCCTCTAGATACTTGACTTTTAAATCTAGAAGTTCTTCCAGATTAAAAACTGTAATCCATTTCACCTTCTCTCCTTGAAATACCAATGTTTGGAAGCTCTGCTTTTGTGTCATCAACTGCGTAGGAATGGATAGAAAATAATGTAGGTTTTACATTTTACTATATAAGGTATAGAGGCTTGTTTACATGGCTGTATTTTTAGCTTATACCCCCCTCCATATCTTCTGCTAACATATTCCCCTTAAAAATTGATCCTTCTTTTACCTGCTGTCGCAGACCACCACTTATAAGCAGCAGCTCTCACTTTGGTAGGCCTGGTGTAATGGCAGGAAGGAGGTGAAGGGAAAATGAGCCCTAATCTACCCACCGCCCTGTCCCTGCCTACTTGCAACGACCCGCCCTAGGCGACGAGGTACAACTGGGCGGCGGTCCCTACGCTGGCTAAGTGCACTGGAAGACAAACAGGGAACACGCAAGGGAAGGGGCAGTAGCCACGGAACGCCACGAGGAAACGGGGCGGCGAACGAACAGTCAGGACCAGGACGAAGTGAGTACACCCGAGCGGGCACGGAGACAGGAGCAAGCCAGGGCAAGCAAAGCAGGTCAAGCAGAACTGCAGCAAGGCAGAAGCACGGCAGAAGCAGGCTGGAGCAAGCAGCAGTGGGGCCAGGAATCCAAAAGAATTACAAGCACTGAGGGAGAGCACAGGGCAGGTAATAAAGGGCAGGGGGCGGAGCTAACTCCGAGAGACCAGGCCGCGATAGGCTCTCCCACTCCTGAGCCTGCCACCCTGGTTGGTGGGAGATGGTGTCAGTCGAACAGCTCTGGCCTCAGGTGTGGATCGATTAATCCCAGGAGTATAGCTAGATGAAGTACCTGGCAGATCCCTAACAGTACTCCCCCTTTTATGAGGGGCCACCGGACCCTTACTAAGGGGACCCGGTTTAGTGGGGAAGAGGAGGTGGAACCTCCTGATCAATACCCCAGCGTGAACATCACGGGCAGGTACCCAAGTCCTCTCCTCCGGCCCGTATCCTTTCCAATGGACCAGGTACTGGAGGGAGCCCTGGACCATCCTACTGTCCATAATCTTGGCCACCTCGAATTCCACCCCCTCAGGGGTGAGAACGGGAACAGGAGGTATCCTCGAGGGGGACCAGGACGGGGAGCAGCGTTTAAGGAGGGAGGCATGGAAGACGTCATGTATGCGAAAGGATGGGGGGAGCTCCAGACGGAAGGATACAGGGTTGAGGACTTCAATGATCTTATAAGGTCCAATGAATCGGGGAGCAAACTTCCTGGACGGGACCTTAAGGCGCAAGTTCCTGGACGACAACCAGACCAAATCCCCGACGACAAACCGGGGGTTAGCAGAACGTCTACTATCCGCCTGAATCTTTTGTGCGCTCTGGGACGCCTCTAGGTTCTTCTGAACCTGGGCCCAGACAGTGCACAGTTCCCGATGAACCTCCTCTACCTCAGGATTATTGGAACAACCAGGGGAGACGGAGGAGAACCTTGGGTTAAACCCGAAATTACAGAAAAACGGGGAGACCCCTGACGAGTTACTGACCCGGTTATTCAGGGAAAATTCAGCAAGGGGAAGGAATGAGACCCAATCGAATTGACAGTCCGAGATGAAACACCTTAAATATTGTTCCAGGGATTGGTTGGTCCTTTCCGTTTGGCCATTAGTTTCGGGATGGAAGGCGGAGGAGAAGGACAGATCAATCTCCAACTTTTTACAAAAAGCTCTCCAAAATAAGGAAACAAATTGTACCCCTCTGTCAGAAACGATATTGACTGGGGCCCCATGGAGACGCAGGATGTGTTTCACAAACAAAGAAGCTAACGTCTTGGCGTTAGGTAGCTTCTTAAGGGGCACAAAGTGGCACATCTTGCTGAAGCGGTCGACTACCACCCACACCACCGACTTGCCCTGAGATGGAGGCAAATCGGTGATAAAATCCATGGAGATATGGGTCCAAGGTCTCTGGGGAATGGGCAAGGAACGTAGTAGGCCCGCAGGTCGGGACCTAGGGGTTTTGGACCTAGCGCAAACCTCACAAGCGGCGACGTAAGCCCTAACATCTTTAGGCAACCCAGGCCACCAATAGTTTCTGGTAATGAGGTGTTTGGTGCCCAAGATGCCAGGATGACCAGATAGAGCGGAGTCATGGTTTTCCCTGAGTACCCTCAGCCGGTATTGCAGGGGAACAAACAGTTTGTCCCCAGGGACGTTCCCGGGAGCTGCACCCTGATCAGCCGCGATATCAGAAGCTAAATCAGAATCCGTGGCAGAGACGATTATACCAGGGGGTAAAATACAAGCGGGATCCTTCTCGGAAGGAGGATTGGCCATGAAACTACGTGACAGAGCGTCAGCCTTAATATTCTTCGACCCAGCCCTATAGGTAACCAAGAAATTAAATCTGGTAAAGAATAGTGCCCACCGAGCTTGTCTAGGATTAAGCCTCCGGGCCGATTCTAGGAAAACCAGATTCTTGTGATCCGTAAGGACCGTTACCTGGTGTCTGGCCCCCTCCAGGAAATGCCGCCACTCCTCAAAAGCCCATTTAATGGCTAGAAGTTCGCTGTTGCCAATATCATAGTTACTCTCCGTGGGCGAAAACTTCCTAGAGAAGTAAGCACAGGGGCGGAGATGGGTGAGGGAGCTGGTACCCTGGGACAAGACGGCCCCCACTCCCACCTCGGAAGCATCAACCTCCACAATAAATGGCTCCTCTTGGTTGGGCTGAATCAGCACGGGGGCCGAGATAAAGCACTTCTTGAGAGTCTCAAAGGCCTGGACGGCCTCAGGGGGCCAATGGAGGACATCGGCACCCTTGCGGGTGAGGTCCGTAAGAGGCTTAGCGACGACCGAGAAGTTGGCAATAAATCTCCTGTAATAGTTGGCGAACCCTAAAAAACACTGTAACGCCTTAAGGGAGGCAGGTTGGACCCATTCCGCCACAGCTTGAACCTTGGCAGGGTCCATGCGGAATTCATGAGGAGTGAGGATTTGCCCTAAAAATGGTATCTCCTGTACCCCAAAGACACATTTTTCAGTCTTAGCAAACAGATTATTCTCCCGAAGGACCTGGAGCACCTTCCTGACATGCTCCACGTGGGAGGACCAGTCCTTGGAAAACACCAGTATGTCATCAAGGTACACAACAAGAAAATTACCCAGGTACTCTCTCAGGATTTCATTAATAAAATTCTGGAAGACAGCAGGGGCATTACACAACCCAAAGGGCATGACCAGGTATTCGAAATGACCCTCGGGTGTGTTGAACGCAGTTTTCCACTCATCCCCCTCTTTGATGCGGATAAGGTTATATGCCCCCCGTAGATCGAACTTAGAAAACCACTGGGCTCCCTGAACCTGATTAAAAAGATCCGGAATCAAAGGAAGGGGGTACTGGTTCCTTACGGTGACCTTATTCAGGTTACGATAATCAATGCACGGCCTAAGACCACCATCCTTCTTCCCCACGAAGAAGAAGCCAGCACCTACAGGAGAAGTCGAGGGGCGAATGAAACCCTTGGCCAGGCATTCTTGGATATATACCCTCATCGCTTCACGTTCAGGACATGAAAGATTAAATATCCTACCCTTAGGAAGCTTGGCACCAGGCACCAAATCGATAGCGCAATCGTAATCTCTATGGGGGGGCAACACCTCGGAGGCCTCCTTAGAAAACACATCGGCGAAGTCCTGAACAAACTCAGGAAGCGTGTTTACCTCCTCCCGGGGAGAAATAGAGTTAACGGAAAAACATGACATAAGACATTCATTACCCCATTTGGTGAGATCCCCAGTATTCCAATCAAATGTGGGATTATGCAACTGCAACCAGGGAAGGCCTAAAACCAGATCAGACGATAATCCCTGCATCACCAGTACAGAGCACTGCTCCAAATGCATGGAGCCAACCAGGAGTTCAAAAACAGGAGTATGCTGAGTAAAATAACCATTAGCAAGGGGGGTTGAGTCGATTCCTACTACAGGGATAGGATAAGGTAAATCAATACAAGGCATCTTTAGAGACATAGCAAATTCCACAGACATGATATTAGCAGATGAGCCAGAATCCACGAAAGCACTGCCCGTGGCAGACCGGCCAGCAAACGAGACCTGAAAGGGAAGCAAAATTTTATTGCGTTTCACATTAACGGGAAATACCTGTGCGCCCAAGTGACCTCCCCGATGATCACTTAGGCGCGGAAGTTTTCCGGCTTCTTATTCTTGCGCCTGGGACAGGTGTTCAGTAGATGCTTGTCGTCCCCACAGTAGAAGCAGAGACCATTCATTCTGCGAAACTCCCTACGTTGTCGAGGGGACATGGAGGCCCCGAGTTGCATAGGTACCTCCGAGTCCTCCGTGGAGGGGCGAGGAGACGGGACCTCGGGGGGAATCGCAGAAAAGTCAGAGGGGAGCACACTGAAGCGTTCTAGCTGACGTTCCCTGAGACGTCGGTCAAGTCGTACTGCTAGGGCCATAACCTGGTCAAGGGAGTCAGGCGAGGGGTAGCTAACCAGCAGATCTTTCAGGGCGTCAGATAATCCTAACCTAAACTGGCACCTTAGGGCCGGATCGTTCCACTGAGAAGCTACGCACCACTTCCTAAAATCAGAACAGTACTCCTCAACCGGTCTCCTACCCTGACGTAAGGTTACCAGCTGACTCTCGGCTAAAGCAGTCCTGTCAGTCTCGTCGTAAATGAGTCCGAGGGCAGAGAAAAAACGATCAACAGAGGAAAGTTCAGGGGCGTCAGGAGCCAAGGAGAAGGCCCACTCTTGGGGCCCTTCCTGGAGTCGGGATATGATGATACCCACCCGCTGGTTCTCGGAACCTGAGGAGTGGGGCTTTAGGCGGAAATACAGTCTGCAACTCTCCCGGAAGGAGAGAAACGTCTTACGGTCCCCTGAAAACCGGTCAGGTAACTTGAGGTCGGGTTCTAGAGGTGAGGTGAGGGGTACTACTAAAGCAGCGTCACCCTGATTGACCCTTTGGGCCAGGGCCTGGACCTGTAGGGAGAGGCCCTGCATTTGCTGGGTCAGGGTCTCAAGGGGGTCCATGATAGCGTCAGCGTAGGAGAAAGGGTAGACTAGGTAAAGGCTTGTAATTATGTAATGGCAGGAAGGAGGTGAAGGGAAAATGAGCCCTAATCTACCCACCGCCCTGTCCCTGCCTACTTGCAACGACCCGCCCTAGGCGACGAGGTACAACTGGGCGGCGGTCCCTACGCTGGCTAAGTGCACTGGAAGACAAACAGGGAACACGCAAGGGAAGGGGCAGTAGCCACGGAACGCCACGAGGAAACGGGGCGGCGAACGAACAGTCAGGACCAGGACGAAGTGAGTACACCCGAGCAGGCACGGAGACAGGAGCAAGCCAGGGCAAGCAAAGCAGGTCAAGCAGAACTGCAGCAAGGCAGAAGCACGGCAGAAGCAGGCTGGAGCAAGCAGCAGTGGGGCCAGGAATCCAAAAGAATTACAAGCACTGAGGGAGAGCACAGGGCAGGTAATAAAGGGCAGGGGGCGGAGCTAACTCCGAGAGACCAGGCCGCGATAGGCTCTCCCACTCCTGAGCCTGCCACCCTGGTTGGTGGGAGATGGTGTCAGTCGAACAGGTCTGGCCTCAGGTGTGGATCGATTAATCCCAGGAGTATAGCTAGATGAAGTACCTGGCAGATCCCTAACACCTGGTCTGTACATGTATTACATAGACAGCCATTTATTTGAATAGCCAGAATGTAATACTACATTTACCCTGTAGTTGCTGCTGCAGGAGAAAGTTATAACCCGCCGTAATCTTCCCTTAGCAAAATCAGCTGTTTGCGGGGGTCTGTGATGACATAACCCCTTTAATGAACATTTCGTAAACAAAGAAATCACTAGCATAACAAATGATCAAATATAATTTTTTTTATAACATATCTTAATACTGTAATAAAAAAACTAATATATTTTAAACTGTAACTTACAATGAGTTCAGGAGGAAATATTAACTCCTGTGATGGGTCCAATGGTAAAAACTCTTCTTTGGTAAAAAGTAATGCAGTTACCTAAAGGAACAATTTAAATAGACACTGACAAATCAAATGTATTTTAATAAAATAATATCTATATCTACAATTGTGTAATGATTTCTTAATGATTGTTCAATAATATAATCATGCTAGACTGAGCTATCCGGCTGTACAAATGAATTTAAGGTCCTCTTACATGGCCAAACATGGGCCGTGAAAACGAGCTCAGATCTCGGCGCTCTTTTGCTCCTTTCACAAGAAATTCTCAGCAATGTATGGGCACGAGAGATTAATACTACGGTCACTCGTTCCCATACATTTCTATCGTGGAGGCGGCACGTCTCCCAGTTTACACAGTGCTGCTGAAAACGATAATATTCCTTGCTGCATAAACTATACAATCAGCCAATGAACAAACGTTTGTCCATTATCGGCTGATCATTGCCCTGTTTACACAGGGCAATAATCAGGAAGCGGTCATATGAATGTTCGTTTGCCAGATTATTGGCCCGTGTAAAAGGACCCTTAGTTTATAATATGCACACAGATTCTATGTAGCATGTCATTATAAGATACAGTGGTATATTATCTTCACCTACGTAGGCTTGTGCCCCACATCCATGCTAATGTACAGAAGATCTTACTGAATGGTGAGTGTGAGTGCCGTGGAATTTCTCTGCTTATGTTATATTATCTTTAGGTATTGGTGGTTAAGTGGAGGGCACAGTTATAACTATTACACTGAAGATAGCACATCCGAGTTACGCCAATGATTTTGTACACTATAGAAATCATAGACACCAATCATTATGTCAAAGGTGGCTTGATATTGTTATTGTTTATTATTATCTATGGTCATTGGCTATTAATACAATAGGTGGAACAGATATTGTAATGTACACCGTTCAGCCATAACATTAAAACCACCTGCCTAATATTGTGTAGGTCCACCTCACGCCACAAAAAGAGCTCTGACCCATCGAGGCATAGACTCCACAAGATGTCTGAAGGTGTCCTGTGGTTTCTGGCACCATGACATTAGCAGCGGTTCCTTTAAGTCCTGAAGGCTTCGTTCACATCTGCATCGGGGCTCCATTCCGACGTTCCGTCTGAGCTTTCCGTCAGAACGGAGCCCTGACTGACACAAACGGATACCATAGGTTTCCGTTTCCATCACCATTGATTTCAATGGTGATGGATCCGGTGCCAATGGTTGATAGTAGAAGTTACAGATAGTAGTAGTAGTAGTAGTAGTAGTAGTAGTAGTAGTTACATAGGTTAAAAAGAGACATAGGTTCATCGGATTCAACCTCTCAATAAAGTATCCATCATTCATTGCTTGATTAACTATAACCCTCAATGCCATTTGTGAATAAATAAGCATCTAGACTTTTTTTAAATGCTGATATAGTATCTGCCATCACTACCTCTTCGGGTAGGGCATTCCATAGCTTGAACACTCTAACTGTAAAGAACCCTTTTCTATATTGATGTCTGAAACGTCTTTCTTCCACACGCAATTGATGTCCCCTGGTCCTTTGTAGAGTCCTTGGAAGGAACAGATCATGTGCTAGTTCTCTGTATTGACCACACATATACTTATACATATTAAAGAGACTCTGTCACCACATTATAAGTGCCCTGACTCCTACATAAGGAGATGGGCGCTGTAATGTAGGTGACAGTAATGCTTTTTATTTAAAAAAATGATCTTTTTTCACAAAGTTACTAGCGATTTAAGTTTATGCTAATGAGCTTTCTTAATGCCCAAGTGGGCGTACTTTTACTTTCGACCAAGTGGGCGTTGTACAGAGGAGTGCATGACGCTGTCCGTTGCTGGAATCTCACAAAAAAGAGTCAGAAGTGTCAGGATTCTGAGTACACATGACGTCCAGGCTGGATTTCATGTGTATTCATTATCAGGACACTAGTAATGTTAGGGCTTGTGTATGAGGCTGCACATATCGATATATCTATATCGCTAGTGCAGTGTAAATGAATGGAGGGGAGTGCATGATGCCGATTGGTCAGCGTCATACACTCCTCTGTACAACGCCCACTTGGTCGAAAATAAAAGTACGCCCACTTGGGCATTAAGAAAGCTCATTAGCATAAACTTAAATCGCTCCTAACGTTGTGAAAAAAGATCGTTTTTTTTAAATAAAAAGCATTACTGTGACCTACATTACAGCGCCCATCTCCTTATGTAGGAGATAGGGCACTTATAATGTGGTGACAGAGTCTCTTTAATAAGATCCCCTCTAAGATGTCTTTTTTCCAATGTGAACAAGCCCAATTTTTCTAGCCTTTCATTGTAAGCAACACCTCCCATCCTATTTAATAATCTTTTGCCCGCCTTTGAACCCTCTCCAGTTCTTCTATATCCTTTTAACAATGTGGAGCCCAAAACTTAATTCCATACCAGAATACCCAGGTCCTTCTCCTGTTCCGTTATCCCCAGTTTTATTCCATTTAACGTATATGAATTAATACTATTATTGCGTCCTAAGTGCATTACATTTATCAACATTAAATTTCATCTGCCATGTTTTTGCCCATGCTGCCAACTTATCTAGGTGCTTCTGTAATATTTTAAAGTCAAGCTGAGTGTTAAGCATCCTACAAAGTTTTGTATTGTCAGCAAAAACTGACACCTTGCTATCAATCCCATCCAAAAGGTCATTAATAAATAGATTAAAAATAATTGGGCCTAACACTGATCCTTGTGGTACCCCACTGCTGACTTCAACCCATTTTGAGTAAATTCCATTTATAACGACTCTGTTTTCTGTCTCTTAACCAATAATTTACCCACTTGCATACATGTTTCCCCAGTCCCTGTGTCTGTAGCTTCAGAACAAGACTGTTGTGTGGAACAGTATAACATGCTTTTGCAAAATCCAAATAAATCACATCAACCGCATGACCAACATCCAGATTTGCTCTTACCTCCTTATAGAATAAAGCATGTTGGTTAGACACGACCTGTTTTTCATGAATGCATGCTGGTTATCAGTAATTAGACTTTTCTCTGCTATATACTTTTGTAATTGATCTCTTAGAATTCCCTCAAATACTTTACAAACCACAGATGCCAAACTTACTGGACGGTAGTTACTCATTTCCACCTTTTTAGGCCTCATGCACATGACCGTACCCGTGTGCACAGGCCGTGATTTTCGGGTCGGCTGGGGGCGGAGTGTCACCCGCAAGCCGCCCGCAAATCGCGGGCCGTGCACATGGCCGCGTCCATTATTTCCTATGAGCCTGCACCATGTACGCACCGTGGAAACCACGGTCGTGTGCATTGAATGAATGGGGCCGCAATTCTCCCATGGATTTGCGGGGGAATTGCGCCCGCAAAAGCACGTTCGTGTGAATGGGGCCTTACCATTCTTAAATATTGGTAGATCATCAGCCGTCCTCCAATCCTGTGGCACTGATCCTGTTACAAGAGAGTCTAAGAAGATGAGATACAATGGTCTGTCCAATACTGAGCTCAATTCCCTTAATACTCGTGGATTTATGCCGTCTGGGCCAGAGGCTTTATCAATATTTAATTTGCTCAGACGTAACTGTACTTCCTCCTGTGTTGAGCAGGTAATATTGGGTGGGGAACCTTTATCACTGTCCCCCTGAATATCTGGTACTGGCAGCTCATCAGTGAACACAGAGGAAAAGTATACGTTTAATATCTCAGCCCTTCCTTTGTCCTCTACAATTGTATTCCCATGGTCATCTTTAAGAGGGACAATATTATCAGATTTGTTCTTTTTGGCATTAATATATTTATAAAATTTTTGGGGATTTATTTTAATGTATGATTTGTTTTTCTGTAGATAACTTTGCTGACTTGATTTCATTTTTACATTTTCTATTGAGAAAATGTTTTTGTCTTATTATATTCAGTAATTCCCTATTCATCCATATTGGTCTCCTTTTATTCCTAGACATTTTGTTACCAGTGGGTATAAACTACTACACGATCCAGTGCCAATGGTTTCTGTTTGTCTCTGTTGTGCAAGGGTTCCCTCGTTTTGACGGAATGAATAGCGTAGTCGACTACGGCATTGAGTCCGTCAAAACGACGGAACCCTTGCACAATGAAGACAAACAGAAACCATTGGCACCGGATCTGTCATCATTAAAATCAATGGTGATGGAAATGGAAACCGATAGTTTCTGTTTGTGTCAGTCAGGGCTCTGTTCTGACGGAAAGCTCAGTGTGATGACAGGGGGGTAGGGAAACAGACAGTGAGCCCTAATCTACCCACCACTCAGTCCCTGCCTACTTGCAACGACCCGCCCTAGGCGACGGGGTACAACTGGGCGACGGTCCCTATGCTCAGTAGGTGCACGACAGACAAACAGACAAGGGGACACCAGCAAAGAGAAAAGGGGCAGTTGCCCACGGCAACACCGTGAGCAACAAGAGAGGTGAACGAGCCGAGTCAAACCAGGAGTGTACGAGGTACCAAACGCAGAGCAGGAGAGTAGTCATTAAGCCAGGGTCAGTATGAAGCAAGGTCAAATAGCTAGAAGCTGCAGCAAGGCCAGGAAACCACACGAGAAGAATCACAAGCAAAGGAGGAACAGGAAAGGCAGGTATAAATAGACAGGGGGCGGGAGCTAGCTCCGTCTGACCAGGCTGCGATAGGCTCTCCCACTCCTAAGCCTGCCATCCTGAGTGGTGGAAGATGGAGTCAGTCTCAGAGACATAGAACCAGGTGCAGACTGATTACCCATGGGCGTATACACAGAAGTTGTGCCTGGCAGATCCTTTACAGTACCCCCCCTTTTATGAGCGGCCACCGGACCCTTTCTAAGTGGACCTGGTTTATTGGGGAAACGAAGGTGGAACTTCCTGACCAATACCCCAGCGTGAACATCCCGGGCGGGTACCCAAGTCCTCTCCTCAGGCCCGTATCCTCTCCAATGGACCAGGTACTGGAGGGAGCCTTGGACCATCTTGCTGTCCACAATCTTGGCCACCTCGAATTCCACCCCCTCAGGGGTGAGAACGGGAACAGGAGGTTTCCTCGAGGGAGCCAAAGACGGGGAGCAGCGTTTAAGGAGGGAGGCATGAAACACGTCGTGTATACGAAAAGATGGGGGCAACTCCAGTGGGAAGGAGACAGGATTGAGGACTTCAATGACCTTATACGGCCCTATAAACCGGGGAGCAAACTTCTTGGACGGGACCTTAAGGCGTAAGTTCTTAGACGATAACCACACCAGATCCCCGACCATAAACAAGGGGTTAGCAGAATGTCTTCTATCAGCCTGAGTTTTTTGTATGCTCTGGGACGCCTCTAGGTTCTTCTGAACCTGGGCCCAGACTGTGCACAGTTCCCGATGAACGACCTCTACCTCGGGATTGTTGGAACTACCAGGTGAAACGGAGGAGAACCGTGGATTAAACCCAAAAGTACAGAAAAAGGGGGAGACCCCTGACGAGTTACTGACCCGGTTATTAAGGGAAAATTCGGCGAGGGGAATGAATGAGACCCAATCATATTGACAGTCAGAGATAAAACACCTTAAATATATATTTAGAGACTGATTAGTCCTCTCGGTTTGGCCATTAATTTCAGGATGGCAGGCAGAGGAGAAGGACAGATCAATCTCCAACTTTTTACAGAAGGCTCTCCAAAACAATGAAACAAATTGTACCCCTCTGTCCGAAACAATATTGACAGGGACCCCATGGAGACGCAGGATGTGTTTGACAAACAAGGTAGCTAACGTCTTAGCATTGGGTAGTTTCTTGAGGGGCACAAAGTGGCACATCTTACTGAAGCGGTCTACTACAACCCACACCACCGACTTGCCTTGAGATGGAGGCAAATCGGTGATAAAATCCATGGAGATATGGGTCCAAGGTCTCTGGGGAATGGGCAAAGAACGTAGTAAGCCCGCTGGTCGGGACCTGGGAGTCTTGGACCTAGCACAAACCTCACAAGCGGCGACGTAGGCCTTAACGTCTTTAGGCAACCCAGGCCACCAATAGTTTCTGGCAATGAGGTGTTTGGTACCCAGGATGCCTGGATGACCAGATAGTGCGGAGTCATGATTTTCCCTAAGTACCCTTAGCCGGAATTGCAGGGGAACAAACAGCTTGTTCTCAGGAAGGTTCCCGGGAGCTGAACTTTGATCAGCCGCAATTTCAGAGACTAAATCAGAATCAATAGAAGAAACGACTATACCAGGAGGCAAAATACAAGCAGGATCTTCCTCCGAAGGAGGGCTGGCCATGAAGCTACACGACAGTGCATCGGCCTTAATATTTTTAGACCCAGCCCTATAGGTAACCAAAAAGTTGAATCTGGTAAAAAAATAGCGCCCATCGAGCTTGTCTCGGGTTTAGCCTCCGGGCAGATTCTAGGAAAACCAGATTCTTGTGGTCGGTAAGGACCGTTACCTGGTGCCTAGCCCCCTCCAGGAAGTGGCGCCACTCTTCAAATGCCCATTTAATGGCTAAGAGTTCGCGGTTGCCAATATCATAGTTACTCTCAGTGGGCGAAAACTTCCTGGAGAAGTAGGCACAGGGACGGAGATGGGTGAGGGACCTGGTACCCTGGGACAAGACAGCCCCCACTCCCACCTCGTATGCGTCAACCTCCACGATAAATGGCTCCATTTGGTTGGGCTGGACCAGCACCGGGGCTGAGATAAAGCACTTCTTAAGGACCTCAAAAGCCTGGACAGCCTCAGGAGGCCAGTGGAGGAGATCAGCACCTTTGCGAGTGAGGCCCGTAAGAGGCTTAGCGATGACCGAGAAGTTAGCAATAAATCTCCTGTAATAATTAGCGAACCCCAAGAAACACTGTAACGCCTTCAGGGAGGCAGGTTGGACCCATTCCGCCACAGCCTGGACCTTGGCGGGGTCCATGCGGAATTCATGAGGAGTGAGGATTTGACCCAAAAATGGTATCTCTTGCACCCCAAACACACATTTTTCAGTCTTAGCAGTTTGTTTTCCCGAAGGACCTGGAGCACCTTCCTGACATGCTCAATGTGGGAGGACAAGTCCTTGGAAAACACAAGTATGTCATCAAGGTACACTACAAGAAATACCCCCAGGTAATCTCTTAAAATCTCATTTACGAAATTCTGGAAGACCACGGGGGCTTTACACAACCCAAAGGGCATGACGAGGTATTCGAAATGACCTTCGGGCGTGTTAAACGCAGTCTTCCACTCATCCCCCTCTTTGATGCGGATAAGGTTATACGCCCCCCGTAGATCAAACTTAGAGAACCATTGGGCCCCCTGAACTTGATTAAAGAGATCAGGAATCAAAGGAAGGGGATACTGGTTCCTTACAGAGACCTTATTCAAGTTACGGTAGTCAATGCATGGCCTAAGACCACCATCCTTCTTCCCTACGAAGAAGAAGCCAGCACCTACCGGAGAAGTAGAGGGGCGAATGTAACCCTTGGCCAGGCATTCCTGGATATACTCTCTCTTGGCTTCACGTTCGGGACAAGAAAGATTAAATATCCTACCCTTAGGGAGCTTAGCTCCTGGTACCAAATCGATAGCACAATCGTATTCTCTATGAGGAGGTAACACTTCGGAGGCCTCCTTAGAGAAAACATCAGCGAAGTCCTGAACAAACTCAGGTAGCGTGTTCACCTCCTCAGGGGGAGAAATAGAATTAACAGAAAAACATGATGTCAAGCATTCATTACCCCATTTGGTAAGCTCCCCAGTATTCCAGTCAAACGTGGGATTATGCAACTGCAACCAGGGAAGGTCTAAAACCAAATCGGATGATAATCCCTGCATCAACAGTACAGAGCACTGCTCCAAATGCATGGAGCCAACAAGGAGTTCAAAAACAGGGGTATGCTGAGTAAAATAACCATTAGCAAGAGGAGTGGAGTCGATACCCACTACCGGGACAGGTTTAAGCAAATCAATCAAAGTCATAGCTAGGGACATAGCAAATTCCACAGACATGATATTAGCAGAAGACCCTGAATCCACGAAGGCACTGCCGGTAGCAGACCTACCACCAAAAGAGACCTGAAAGGGAAGCAAGATTTTATTACGTTTCATATTTACGGGAAATACCTGTGCGCCCAAGTGACCTCCCCGATGATCACTTAGGCGCGGAAGTTTTCCGGCTGCTTATTCTTACGCCTAGGACAGGTGTTCACTTGATGCTTGTCATCCCCACAATAGAAGCAGAGACCATTCTTCCTGCGGAACTCTCTACGTTGTCGGGGGGACACGGAGGCCCCGAGTTGCATAGGTACCTCCGAGTCTTCCGTGCAAGAGCGAAGCAACGGGACCTCGGGAGGCATCATGGGGGAGTCAGAGGGGAAAACACAAAAACGTTCAAGTTGTCGTTCCCTGAGACGTCGGTCAAGTCGTACCGCTAAAGCCATAACCTGGTCTAAGGAGTCAGAACAGGGATAGCTAACTAGCAGGTCTTTCAGGGCGTTTGACAGACCCAACCTAAACTGGCACCTTAAGGCAGGGTCATTCCACCGAGAAGCTACGCACCACTTCCTAAAGTCAGAACAATACTCCTCCACAGGTCTCTTACCCTGACATAAGGTCACCAGCTGACTCTCGGCAAAGGCAGTCCTGTCAGTCTCGTCATAAATGAGTCTGAGAGCAGAAAAGAAAAGATCAACGGAGGAAAGTTCAGGGGCGTCAGGAGCCAAGGAGAAGGCCCATTCTTGGGGCCCTTCCTGGAGTCGGGACATAATTATACCCACCCGCTGGCTCTCAGAACCTGAGGAGTGAGGCTTTAAGCGAAAGTAGAGCTTACAACTCTCCCGAAAGGAGAGAAAAGTCCTCCGGTCCCCTGAGAACCGGTCAGGCAACTTGAGGTGGGGTTCAAGAGGTGAGGTGAGGGGCACTACCATGGTAGCGTCAGGCTGGTTGACCCTCTGAGCCAGGGCCTGGACCTGTAGGGAGAGACCCTGCATTTGCTGAGCCAGGGACTCAAGGGGGTCCATAGTAGTATGAGGGACCAGGGTAGCCTAGGTATATGGGCTTGTGATTATGTGATGACAGGGGGGTAGGGAAACAGACAGTGAGCCCTAATCTACCCACCACTCAGTCCCTGCCTACTTGCAACGACCCGCCTTAGGCGACGGGGTACAACTGGGCGACGGTCCCTACGCTCAGTAGGTGCACGACAGACAAACAGACAAGGGGACACAAGCAAAGGGAAATGGGGCAGTTGCCCACGGCAACACCGTGAGCAACAAGAGAGGTGAATGAGCCGAGTCAAACCAGGAGTGTACGAGGTACCAAACGCAGAGCAGGAGAGTAGTCAGTAAGCCAGGGTCAGTATGAAGCAAGGTCAAATAGCTAGAAGCTGCAGCAAGGCCAGGAAACCACACGAGAAGAATCACAAGCAAAGGAGGAACAGGAAAGGCAGGTATAAATAGACAGAGGGCGCGAGCTAGCTCCGTCTGGCCAGGCTGCGATAGGCTCTCCCACTCCTAAGCCTGCCATCCTGAGTGGTGGAAGATGGAGTCTGTCTCAGAGACATAGAACCAGGTGCAGACTGATTACCCATGGGCGTATACACAGAAGTTGTGCATGGCAGATCCTTTACACTCAGACGGAATGTTGGAATGGAGCCCTGACACAGATGTGAACAATACCTAAGTTGTGAGGTGGGGCTTCCTTTAATCGTTTTTCAAGCACATCCAATGGATACTCTATTGGATTGAGATGTGGAGAATTTGGAGGCCAAATCAACACCTTGAACTCTTTGGCATGTTCCTCAAATCATTCCTGAACAGTTTTTGCAGTGTAGTAGGGCTAATTATCCTGCTGCCATTAGGGAATACTGTAGTCATGAAGGGGTGTACTTGGTCTGCAACAATGTTTAGGTAGTTGGTATGTGTCAAAGTAACCTCTACTTGAATGCCTGGACCCAAGTTTTCACAGATTACACAGAGCATCACACTGGCTCAACTGTCTTGACCACTTCCTATAGTGCACCGTGGTGCCATTTTCTCCCCAGGTAAGCGATGCACGCATACCTGGCCGTCAACATGATTCATAAGATCAGGCAATCTACTTCCATTACTCCATGGTCCAGTTCTGATGCTCATGTGCCCATTGTAGGCACTTTTGGTGGTGGCTTCAGTAGCTCTTCTCTGGGATTCAACCAGATGGGCTAGTTTTCGCTCCCCAGTTTCATTAATGAGCCTTGAGCGCCCATGTCACTGGTACACTACGGTTGTCTCTCCTCGGACCACTTTTGATAGGTAATAACCACTGCATACTGGAAACACTTCACTAAACCTTGCATTTTGGAGATGGACTGACCCAGTCGTTTTGCCCTCACAATTCGTCAGTTGTCGCTCAGATCTTATGCTTGCCCATGTTTCCCTGCTTTCATGAACTTAACCCTTTCAGGACCAAGGTCATTTTGGCCCTTGGGGACCAGTCCCATTTTTTCAAATCTGACATGTCTCATTTTATGTGGTAATAACTCTGTAATGCTTTTGCCTATCCAAGCGATTCAGAGATTATTTTCTCGTGACATATTGTACTTTAGGTTAGTGGAAAATGTTGGTCAGTAAATTCATAGCTTATTTGTGAAAAACACCAAAATGTAATGAAAATGTGAAAAAATTATAATTTTTCAAATTTTAAATGTAATCTACTTGTAAAACAGATAGTAATACCACACAAAATGGTTGCTAATTAACACCCCCCATATGTCTACTTTATATTTGCATTGTTTTTTGAACATTATTTTATTTTTCTAGGATGTTACAAGGCCAAACTTTAGCAGCAATTTCTCACATTTTCAAGAAAATTTCAAAAGGCTATTTTGTCAAGTTCAGTTCAGTTCTGAAGTGGCTTTGAGGGCTTTATGTACTAGATAGACCCCATAAATCACCCCATTTTAAAAACAGCACCCCTCAAAGTATTCAAAACAGCATTCTGAAAGTTTATTAATCCTTTAGGCGTTTCACATAATTTAAAGCAATGTAGAGGTGAAATTTACAAATGTAATTTTTTTTTGCCGAAATTAATTTGGAATACATTTTTTTCTGTAACACAGAAGGTTTTACTAGGGAGTTATTGCCCAGATTCTGCAGTTTTTAGACATATCACACCAGTGGCCGTAGTGTGATAATGGACTGAAACATCGGCCTCAGAAGCAAAGGAGCACCTAGAGGATTTTGGGGTCTCCTTTTTTAGAATATATTTTAGGCACCATGTCAGGTTTGAAGAGGTCTTGTGGTGCCAAAACAGTGGAATCTCCCCAAAAGTGGTTTTGGAAACTACACACCTCAAGGAATTTATCTAAGGGTATAGTTAGCATCTTGACCCCACAGTTCTTTTGCTATATTTATTGGAATATGTCTGTGAAAAGGACATTTTTTACAAGGAATAAAGAATAAAAAGCACCCCAAAACTTGTAAAGCTATTTCTTCCGATTACGGCAATATGCCATATGTGGTAATACACTGCTGTTTGGACCCACGGCAGAGCTCAGAAGGGAAGGAGAGCAATTTGGCTTTTGGAGTGCAGATTTTGCTTGGTAATAGTTCTGTTTGGGGTTTTGCTGGTATTTCAGTTTATAATGTGGGGGTACATGTAAGCTGTGCGGAGTACATTAGGGCATAATAAGAGGGTATAATAATGGGGTAAATAAATAATTCATAGATGTGTGACCGGTGTCGCACTGATAAATGGTGCCAAATCTTATCAGTTTTTGGACACTCTGCACAATTTTTGTCGCTATATTCTGAGCGCCAGAACTTTTTTACATTTTTTCTCCACCGGAGCCGTGCAAGGGCTTATTTGTTACGTTACAATCTGTAGTTTTCATTGGTACTATTTTAGGGTACATGTGATTTTTTGATCACTTTTTATTCTATTTTTTTGGCACGCAAAGTGACAAAAAAAACCATACAATTTGACAATGTTTTTTTGTCCTTTTTTTTTTTACAGTAATCACTGTGCGCTATAAATGACATTTTACTTTATTCTGCGGGTCGGTACGATTACGGCGATACCATATGTATATAGGTTTTTTTTATGATTTGTGGCGTTTGCACAATAAAATCACTTTTCTATACAATTATTTATTTTTTGTGTCACCATATTCTGAGAGCCATAATTTTTTAATTTTTCAGTCAGAAAAGCGGTGTAAGGGCTTGTTTTTTGCGGGACGGGTTGTAGTTTTTATTGGTATTATTTTGGGGTACATGGGACTTTTTGATCACTTTTTATTCTATATTTTGGGAAGAGTGATGACCAAAAAAATAGTGATGCTAGCATTGTTTTTTAATTATTTTTTGTGGTGTTCACCATGCAGGAAAAATTATATTATAGTTTTATAGTTTGGGTCGTTACGAACGCGGTGATACCAAATATGTGTACTTTTTTAACGTGTTCATTTTTTTTACTATAATAAAATAATAAAAGACTTATAGGAAAAAAGCATTTTTTGTTTTTGTAGCTTATAACATGTTTTTACACTTTTATAAAACATTTTTATTACTTTTTTTTTTTACTTGAAGACTTGCAGCACTGATGGCTGCTATAATACATTACACTACCTAGGTAGTGTAACGTGTTAGAAACTGTCAGTGTGACGTTGACAGTCACACTGACAGGAAGCCTATGAGGACCAGCTGGTCCTCATAGGCTTCCGTGAATTGCAGACCCGTAGGCTGTTGTATGGCCTCCGGTTTTGTCATGCAACCGACGGCAGCACCCGCAATTGGTCCTCGGGAAAGTTTGTTGGAGCAACAAACTTTCCAGCTACAACAAACTTTCCCTGCGATCACATTATCGGGACCTGAACCAATCAGGTCCCGATCATGTCTCAGAGACCAGAGGCAGGGGTTAACAGCGCGATTCGGGTGTCAGCGCTACTCTGAGACACCCGGATCGCGCTTTTAACACCCACTGTGAATTCACCTCGGCGCTGCACAGAGCCCAGCAAGCGCCGACGTGAATTTACTGTGGGCGGTCAGGAAGCAGTTAATAACGGGGATCATATTCTATGTTCGCGAACCAATCGGTTCGGCTGTCAGAGAGCAGGTTGCTGGGGAGCCGGGGACACTGACACCGCCAGCGTCAGAGCAATCTCCCCAGCGCTATGCCGGCAGAAGCCTGCAGATTCACGTCCTCGCTGCAGCGGGTATATGCGAATAGGACTTGAATCTACAGATTGTAGGCGTGAAAGGGTTAAACACTTGTTGCCTTATATATCCCACCTCTTGATCAGGTGCCATTGTAAAGAGATAATTCATATCACTTCACCTGTCAGTGGTTTTAATGTTATGCAGAATGGAGTACAGTATGTGTATATGTTTAAGTATATAACAGAGTTTGCTTTTAGGCAACTTACATTATCTTCCTGGCTATCGCTTGGTTGACCATTTTCCTGTTCAAGTTTGCAACAGTTGAGCTCCTGGACAGACAATAAAGGGAATAAATTAGGATGCATGGCAATAATACATATGAGCAAGGTTTGGCCATATTGTATGAATTTTTTCAAGTCTCATACTACCAACACATTGGGGAAGAAGTTTCAAAACTGGTACAAAGGAAAAGGGGAGAAGTTGTCCATGGCAACCAGTCAGATTCAATCTCTCACTTTTTCTTTTGGAAAATCGGAAAATCAAAGCAGCAACCACTTTTACTTTGCGTCAGTTTTAATACAACTTCCCCATTTTATTTTGGATTTCCCCAATGTGGTGAAAAAAATCTGATTTTCACCGGACACAGAGTAAGCAGATAATCCAGATATTTTAGAACTCTAAGATATTTAGAGTATGAAAGTGTTTTTATCACTATTTTGATGAACTTTCTATAAAAAAGGTTCTGTAAATACGGCTTAGGCTCTATGTAAACTGTTTTTGCTCGTCTGTTGGGGGTACTGATATTTTTGACTGCAAGAATGACACGGTCTGCAGGACAATTCTTGCCATCAAATTACCAGTAGCCTGACAGATTATTAAAGGCAATGTCTACCTTCACAACCAAATTATTTTTATTGTCCCAATGTATCCAATATTAAAAATAAATCAACTTTACAATCAGGGCCGTATTTTTCCCTAGGCACTGGAGGTTCACTGCCTAGGATGGCCCATTCCCAGTCTCTATAGCGATACCAACCCCACATCTTTTAACTGCAATCCTGCTGCTACAACCAATACATACATGCTGCTTCCACAGTTGACCCCACTACTGTACCTAGGAGGCTTCCGAATGCCCTGAAAAGCTATACTATCGAAATAATAGTGCCAGAGGATGCTTCTTATGGCGCCATAAGAAAGCGGTAAACCGCTACTAATATACGCAGCGCCAACAACTGGATGAACCAGACACCAGGAGGTACAAGTGCCTGATGAAGGTCTAATATACGATCGAAACGTCGCACTAAACCTCTGGCATCAATTTTTGATAAAATAAAACCGAAAGATTTGCTAAAATCATCACCTTGTGTACCGAATATTTCTTTACTACGTAATTGGGTTGGGACCCTATTCGTGCACCTACCGGATCTTGTGCGCTCTGAACCACTACATACCAATTAAGCAACATCCAGGACTGTACTCAAATATCACACTAAGGCCCCATGCACACGGCCTTGCCCGTAATCACGGTTCGCGATTGCGAGCACAGACGGCCGCCCGCATTTTCGGCCCGTGCTCCAATGCAAAGTATGGGAGCATGGCCTGTAAAATACGAAAAATAGGACATGCTCCATAATTCCTGGCACAGTTCTACAGCACGGACACCCATATGTAGCGATACGGAAAGGTGTCCGCGGCCAATAGAACTGAATGGGTCCGTAAAACGTTTACGTTTTACGGTCGTGTGCATGGGGCCTAACTAGATTACATTAAAAATGCTGAAGTCTAAGGTTGCTCGTACACAATGCGGAGCGGCGGTAATTCCCACTATTAGGCGTCCATTACCCACAGACTATTATGGTATCCATTTAACGTATATGTCATTAAAGCTATTGAAAACCCATGACGTATGCATTAAATGGATTCCTGTAACGTATGTTATACAGTGGCATATGTGACCCATAGGCTCCCACATTTTTTTTTTCGGGATCCTGTCGTATGGAATGGAGTAGTCTATTATGCCATTTAATGCCTAAAAGAAAGGTATACGAACGTACTGTATACCAGCCAGACGAAGGCCTAAAATACACTTTTGGTTTTCGTCAGGCTAATGGGGCCCTATGAATACATCAAGCTTTCCCGATGTATACGCTAAACATGGAGCAAAAAGTATGATGTAAATGGGGTCTTAAATGTATGGACAAAAGAAAAGAAACTGCAGCCAATAACTGTCTAGAGTAGTTAGGCTGCTGATGATGATGTGACAGATTTTCTTATCTGTGCTTTGGATTTGCTTTGAAACAAACACAGTTCACCTTGCAAAAGGTTTTGCATCCATCAAGTATTGCTCTGTATCCTGTACAGCGGCAGAGATTTCCTAGTGGGAATAACAAGATAAGATATTTTTCATTATTATTATCATCATTATTATTATCATTATTATTAGCATCAGTTGTATTTTGTTAGTAGCATTATGTTTGAAGATGACATGTTTAGTTTTTTTCTCTTCTCCTCGTCACTCCGGGAGGGGTGTTCGAGAATATATAATCGCTTTCTTCGTTTTCATTTTTAAAAGCAAAGAAAAAAAAAAAAGAAGATGACATATTTAGTTCACTTTATATAGCATTTGACCAACTGGGCTTCACTTAAAGGCTTTGAACTTAGATATGATCGGTAACAGCTCGATCCTGCGTGTCAGAGACATGTAGGACCCGCTGTCTCTGAACCCGTCAGCGCCGCAGACCTGACGGATACAGGATTTAGCACTAGATACAGCTGCTCTGTATACAGGATACAAAGCAGCTGTATCCCAAAAAGTAAAAATAATTTTAATAAGAAGTATTTAGAAAGTTGCACAAAACACACTGATGGACATTTTTATTAACACAAAAACGAATGACTTCAAAGGTGTACATAGCCTTTAATAAAACAGTGTATCAGTGTGTTTGTTGCAACTTTGTAATTACTTTTTATTGAAAATTATTGTATACATTATCAGATACAGCTGTCCCGCTGCCACTGAACCCGTCAGCACCACTGACCTGACGGATACAGGTTTCAGCGCACGATACAGCTGCTGTGTTTCCAGGATGCAAAGCAGCTGCATCTGAAAAAGTTAAAATAATTTTTAATAAAAAGTAATTACAAAGTTGCACCAAATATTAAGAAATAAAAAATAAAATTTGTTTTCAAAGACAGACATAGCCTTTAACACTTTCAGAGACATGTTGCCAGAGTACATGTTTTTGCTTCTGCAATTTCAAATATGGAAGCTGCTTTATATTTGGTTGATGTGGACACACAGCCAGTTCTCCGATTCAGGTTTTATTCATATGGTCAATTGTGTACAGAACATACCTCCAAGAGCTTCATATATCTGTTCCATAGAGGGTTGTGGATGATTTCTCAGCAATGAATATATGGACATCACCATTCCAGGACTACAGAAACCACACTGAGAACCATGAGCTTTTGCTATTCTTTCCTGTGATTTAAAATAAATGCATGTTAGACTTCGTTCACATTTGCATCAGGGCTATGTTCATGAGTTCCGTCTGAGCTTTCCATCAGGGGAACCCATGAACGGAATCCAAACTGAAACAAACGGAAACCTTAGGTTTCCGTTTACATCACCATTGACTTCAATGGTAACGGATCCGGAGCAAATAATTTCCGTTTGCCACCGTTGTGTAAGGGTTCCGTCGTTTTGATCGGATGAATACTGTACGGATTCCTTAGACTTGAGTCTATGGAGGGATCTGTGAAAACGGACGAAAATAGGACATGTTTTATTTTTCAACTAACCCTTCACACGGTCTGTTGAAACAACGGTCGTGCGAATGGCCCCATTGAAATACATGCGTCCGTTCTTTTAACAGCCATCACATGGACGCATTCAGCGTTCGTGTGAATAAGCCATGAGAATACTTTCATGAAACAACATGTGATGACTGTGAGACTGGACAGACATGAGAGTAAAGGCCCTTTTACGCTGGTCGATAATGGGCCTGTGCAGCGAGCGCCGATCAACGAGATCTGCCCGATTATCGCCCAGTGTAAAACCCCCTTAAGGGTATGTTAACACTCAGCGTATACAATGCAGGTTTTCCGTTCGGATTTGCGGGTGGAAAATCTGGCGTGTATTACAGTGGCAGCAAAATGGATGAGATTTTAACAAAACTCATCCACACGCTGCATTAAAATTAGGCACAGAAAACGTGCATAAATTGACCTGCGGTATGGATTATAAATCTGCAGCATGTCAATTTATGCTGCAAATTCGCTGCGCATTTGTTACATAATTTAACTTAAATGGGGAAATTAAATTTTTCAACAAATGCCATTGTTTGCGGAATTGGCTGCGTTTATTCTGAGAATTTGCAGCAAATTCTGCAGGCTAAAAAAAGGGCTTCTACTTACCTCTTGTGGCGCTGCCATAGCAAAGCGTCCCTGCTCTTCCGGTTTTTTACCACGTGACCGCTGCATGCAATCACAGGCTGCAAGAGAGACCGCCTGGGCACAAAGCAGCCGGAAGAGCAGGTAAAGCCTGGAGTTTTTTTTCTCTGGCGGCTGTTTACTGAAGCGAAAAATCCGGCAGAATAAACCCACCAAATGAAAGCACCATTTGGTGTGTATATTCGACTGGATTTCTCTGTATGTTCTGGGTCAATTCGCAGCAATATGAGCAGAAAAAAATGCACTATTAGGTGCGAATTTCTGTCAGATTTACCAGCGTTTTTCTAGAGATTCTGCTGCAGATTTTCTGTTGCGCTGCGGAATTTCTGCAACGGAATGTGGTGCGACGTTTTTGGACGGAATGTCCTGTGGGTTCCAGGTCGGATACGCTGCGTGGTTTTTATGCAGCATATCCATCCCGTGGGAACCTGGCCTCAGGCTACATGCGCACGTTGCGTATTTTGCTGCAGAATATATGCAGCAAAACCGCCGGAAACTGCAAGAAATTCACAGCAAAAAAACACGTTTTTAATGCATTTTTCAGTGCGTTTTTTGTGTGGAGCTGCGTAAATCGCTGCGTTTTCATGCTATGGCTTTTGCTGCGTATGTCTGCAGAACTGCAGGGATAGAATTTGCATGCAGAATCGCGGGATAAATTGACATGCTGCGGTTTCTAAAATACGCACCGTGGGTCAATTTACGTCCCAAAAAATACATCAGCATGGACATGGACATGGGATTCCCTGGAATCTCCTTGTCTCTGCTGGTACTGTATTACGCTGTGGTTTTGCCTCTAACGCAAGGCCGCACGTAATATGCATTGTGTGCTTTGACCTTAAGGGTATGTTCACATGCTGAAGTAAAAATGGCTGTAAAATTCGGAGCTGTTTTTAAGGGATAACAGCCTTTGATTTTCAGCCGCTTTTAAAGCATCAAACTTTTTTTAATGCTTTTTTTGGAGCCGTTTTTTTAGCTGTTTTTCTATTGATACAATGAAAAATAGCTCCAAAAATGGCTCAAGAAGTGACATGCTACTACTTTTTACAGGGCGTTTTTTTGCGTCCATTTGAAAAAACGGCACGTAAAAAAAATGCCGCTTGAACGCCGCGTCCATTACGGACGTAAGTGGCGCTGCTATTCATTGGAGTCAATGAATAACGGCTCCAATTACGGCCAAGAAGTGACAGGTCACTTCTTTGACGCGGGCGTCTAAATATACGCCTCGTGTGAGCAGATGTTTGTCAACGCTATTGAGGCGCTATTTTCGGACGTAATTCG
Source organism: Rhinoderma darwinii (assembly GCF_050947455.1). Classification (NCBI taxonomy): domain Eukaryota; kingdom Metazoa; phylum Chordata; class Amphibia; order Anura; family Rhinodermatidae; genus Rhinoderma; species Rhinoderma darwinii. The sequence continues at coordinate 55,663,516 of NC_134692.1, forward strand.
GGGCAAAAACGCCCAAATTACGTCCGTAATTAGTGTGTGTGCACATACCCTAACTTTTTAATTTTTGCGTCGACATAGCTGTATAAGGTCTTGTTTTTGCGGGACGACTTGTAGTTTTTATTGGTACCATTTGAGAGTAGATGCGACTTTTTGATCACTTTTTATCACATTTTTTTAGTCAGGATTAACAGAAAACAGCAATTCTTCCATAGTTTTTTATTTTATTTTTTTACGGCGTTCACAGTGCGGATTAAATAATGTAATCGATTTATAGTCGGGTCGTTACGGACGTGGTGATACCAAATATGTGCAACTTTTTTAGTAAAGCAGTTTGTAAGGGGAAAAAGTGGGTTTTTCATTTTTACTTCATGTTTACTTTATTCTAATGCAGCGCCTTGGAATGGCGGCGCTGTAGAATGAAGCCCATTAATGACCGCCGTGAAAAGGCTTATCGGCGGTCATTAAGGGGTTAAGTATGAACATACAAACATTGGCACTCACCCAAAACGAAGGTACATAACATGGGACGTGTAGTGCGCCAAGTTCAAACATCTACGGCGTTCATGTGGTCCAACTGCGCATGCTCAGCACTAAATCACGTGATAAAAATATCACGTGAACGGCTGTCAAAACAGCTCCATGTTAGCGTCTTAGCGACCACGCATGCGTACAAGAACGCCGGAGAGAAAAGAAAGAAAAGGCATCGAGAATACAAGTCACAGACCCCAGCGTAAGTCTATTAAAATCAAAGAATCCAACTTGACCCGACCAATATCACCATTGTAGGTGGCATGGTCCGAAATCATGACAAATATGACTGTGGATAAAACCACGTCATAGTGTCTAGATACGAACGGGTTCTGAGGTTCTCAAAGAAAATAGAGCAATTCAAACGATATATATCAAGAGGGGTCATGTGTAGTTATAAAGTACAGTAATATTATACAGTATCTATATCCACAAAGGGAAAAGCACTCTAAACGTCCATGTGTCCCTCGGCTTGGTTCAGCATTCAGAGAAGAGATTCAGTTATTTATAAATCAGACCTGAAAAAAATAAAAAAATAAAAAAAATAAAAAAATAAATAAAAATAAAATAAAATAAAAATAATAAATGTGTCGCTACCGCTGTAGCAGCCATATAAGCTGCTAGCGGCAACATGGGTATGAGGTATCTCCCTGCTCTGCTATCCACTAGCGCCACTGTAGCTCCCTAAAGGAGTGGAATCCCCCTGTTGCCAGGGATTCCGCTCCTGGACGGAGCGCTTGATGTCTCTGTCCATATGTGGACAGTGACATCAGGGGTAACTCCTCAAGCGGAATCCCCGTCCACAGTGTTGCCGACAGTGTGACTAGTGATTCTACTCCAAGAGAAGCCCCATACGTCACTGTCCACAAATGGACAGAGATGTCAGGAGCTTCTCCTGGAGAGGAATCCCTGATGCTGTGACCGGGGATTCCACTCAAGGAGAAGCCCCTGAAATCACTGTCCATAAATGGACAGAGACATCAGGGGCTTCTCCTGGAGTGTAATCCCCGATGCTATGACCAGGGATTCCACTCCAGGAGAAGCCCCTGACGTCACTGTCCATAAATGCTCCATCCAGGAGCGGAATCCCCGGCGCCCTGTACTGGCATGTGTGGTGCAGCGATAAAGCCGGGCAGAGTACACCTCGCTGCACAGTGTGTGCCCAAGTAGTACAAACCAATGGCCAATCCGAGAAAGTGGAAGGAGGCTGGTAGCGATGTATAACAGCATACCTCCCAACTTTTAAGTATCACAAAGAGGGATAACCAAAGCTGCGCGAGCAGCTGCAATTTTTTTTATTTTAAGCCACGCCTCTAATCCCAACCCTCTAGCTGCCACCATACAGTATAATGCCCCCATAGCTGCCACCATAGAATATAATACCCCCATAGCGGCCACCATACAGTATAAAGCCAACACAGATGCCCCATACAGTATTATGCCCACACATATTCTCCCATGCAGTATAATGCCCATACAGATGCCCCCATGCAGTATAATGCCCAAACAAATTCCTCCATACAGCATAATGCCCTCATAGCTTCCGCCATACAGTATAATGCCCTCTTAGCTGCCCCTAGTGCCAGTGCCCTTGTAGATAGTGACAGTGTCCTTGTAGATAGTGACAGTGCCCATGTAGATAGTGCCATTTCCCTTACGCCACGGTGTCCCCTGTAGGTAGTGCCACACCCCATTAATATAGCGCCACCCCCCTGTAGACAGCGCCATTGGGGCTCCCTTTAGGAGCGGAATCCCCAGCCAGAGCATAGGCTCCACTTAAAGTAGCGCTGTGCCCGTGGAGTCCTCGGCGAGCGGAGAAGCTCCCTCTCCTCCTCCGTCATAAACTAATTCTGAATCAGGGAGCTGATGGTTCCTTAATTCAGAATTAATTTGACAGCGGGACATAACCCCGCCCACCCAGGACAGCGGGACACCGCCCAGAATCCGGGTCTGTAACAACCAGGGGGATGTCAATCAAGCACGGAAAGGTGGGTTTGGGGGCAGGACTATGTGACTCTTCAGGATAGCGGCACCACCCCTAGACCCTTTAATGAGTAATTAGCATATAGTGTGCGCCGGTTTAAAAGTTGATTTTATAGATTTTTCTGCATCTGAAAACAACATACAGGGGAACATTTGGAAATTTTGACAGGTGGCGGTTCAAGGGGTTATAGCTACCTCACAGATTCCCATTAAATATACAATGAATTGAAAACAAAGTCCATCTGCCCTGTAATTCTGTTATTATAAATATATTCTATATAATTACAGCTCCAGAACCAAGCTCTGAAATATACAACTCCAGAACTAAGCTGAAGACATATATACAGAACCAGAACAAAGCTCAGTAGATATATACAGCTCCAGAAAAAAGCTCAGCACATATATTCAGCACCAGAACAAAGCTCAGTACATATATACAGCTCCAGAACAAAGCTCAGTACATATATACAGCTCCAGAACCAAGCTCATCACATTATATACAGTATCAGAACAAAGCTCAGTACATATATACAGCACCAGAACAAAGCTCAATACATAAATACAACACCAGAACCAAGCTCAGTACATATATACAGCGCCAGAACCAAGCTCAGTACATAAATACAGCACCAGAACAAAACTCAGCACATAAATACAACACCAGAACCTAGCTCAGAACATATATAAACAGCACCAGAACCAAGATCAGTACGTATATACAGCACCAGAACAAAGTTTAGCACATAAATACAACACCAGAACCAAGGTCAGCACATAAATAAAGCACCATCACAAATACAGCTCAATTTGGTGCAACCCCTGCCGTATAAATTTGTACGGCGTAAAACTACAGCTCCCAGCATGGACCGAACAATGGTAAGAATATGCTGGGAGTTGCCGCTCAGATGAATTCTGCAGTTTGCCGCTCAGATGTCTTCAGCTTCTCACTATTCAAACATTTCTGCACCTATAAACGAAGATAAAATTCTCATAGTGCCACACACTGTACCCCTATATATAATAGTTCCATATGCTGCACCTATAATTATAATACCACCATACACTGTGTCCCTGATTATAATAGTGCCATACACTGTGTCCCACACACACACAGTGCTCCCCATGGTTAGTGCCCCATAGAGCCCCCTGTAGATAGTGCCCCCTGTAGATAGAGCCCCACATATAGCCCCCTGTAGATAGCTCCCCACATATAGCCACCCCTGTAGATGGTGCCCCCAATATAGCCCCCTGTATTTGGTGTCCCAAATATAGCCCCCCTGTAGATAGCGACTCACATATAGCCTCACCTGTAGATTGTGGCCCACATATAGCACCCCCTGTATATAGTGCCCCACATATAGCCCCCATGTAGATAGTGTCCCACATATAGCCTCCCCTGTAGATTGTGCCACACATATAGCCTCCCCTGTAGAGAGTCTCCCACATATAGCCTCCCCTGTAGATACGGCCCCACATATGTGTCATGTTTTCAGAACAAATGTGAAAAAAATTCGAACAGTGGCCCTCCGCCGAGACTTTTGTGGAATGATCAATATCTTTGCTGGCTGCCAGCCACTGCGGTCCCTTGGTGGATGAATCCCCCTTGCAGGGAACAAATATGTAATGATGAGATGGGTAAAAGATGCAGTATAATGTGTGGTATCGGCGCCAGGCTTTGAAGGAAAGAAAGGTTCTTTAAGGTATTTTTCGCAAAGTTACTCTTTATTGGAACGACAACGCATTTCCGGACTGGACCGGTCCCTTCATCAGGTCTGAAACACTGTTTGCACGTGCAAAGTGCTTTCATTTATAGTGAAAAAAAAAAGTGAAATCCCGGTGTAGGGCAGTTGTATTTCACAGATGTTTAAATTAACAAAATATTCCATTCACATCATTATGCATTTTACAACGTGCCCATTGTAAAATGCACAATGATATGAATGGAATATTTTGTTCATTTAAACATCTGTAAAACTGAATGTATTACACTATATGGTGTGTTATTCCCCCCCCCCCCCCACACTTGTACAATTTAAAATGTGAAATACAACAGCCCTACACTGGGCTTTCCCGATTTTTTCCACTACAAATGAAAGCACTTTGCACATGCAAACAGCGTTACAGACCTGATGAAGGGACCGGTCGGGTCCAGAAACGCGTTGTTGTTCCAATAAAGAGTACCTTTGCGAAACTTAAAGAACTTTTTTCCCTCAAAGCCTGGCGCCAATACCGCACATACAACACAACAATACTGCCTCTTTTACCCATCTCTTCATTACATGCTTTCAGAATGGGACAGTTTTCCGCAGCGAGGCAGGGACTCCTAGAGTCATAGATAACTATGACGCTAGGAGCCCGACTCCCTGCAGTGTGTTTGTTCTTGGAAATACTGCCAATATACGGTCCGCATACCACGGACCAAACACGCTCGTGTGAATCCGGCTTTAAAAATTGCAAACGGAGATAGACATAGAAGGGAGACTCCAAGGGATTGTCTATAGCACATAGGGAGTTATATTCAGTAGAAACCCTGGAAGAGAAGCTCTGTCCAACCTACAAGCAAGTCACAACTCACAGCAGTTCACATAGATGTTCCGTGGTTTAGATAAATTATAATAGTTGTATCCTATTTTCAGAGATAAAATCATCTTCTATTGTCGGCTTTGAACCTCTAATAAATGAAGCATGTATAAGGCTTTGTAGCATATCCATTAAATAAACACCCCTTGCCTAAATATATGTTACTCCGGATTATAAATCTAAACAATTATAAATAGAAATTAGACAGGTTAAAATATCAGACCTTCTCACCTGTACAGGGTGTAATCTACTTGTTGTGCTTCCAATCCCCTCCACTGTAGTGACTGCTGCACCATATAGACAGCAGACAGGCAATAAACAGGCATTGGCTGAATAATGACTGGATGAGGTCAAGAATAAAAACAACTCTACAAGACCACTATATATATGTCAAAAAAGAGAAAGCAAAGCAGCACTCAAAAATAATTGGGTTTATTCATCCAACATCCACTACAACGTTTCACCTTCTCTATGAAGGCATTTTCAAGCCTTGGAGAGAAAAGGGCTCTTGATGATTTGGTCCATAGCGACGACCTAGTCATCAAACCTGCTGACAAAGGAGGTGCGGTTGTTGCTATGGACCGAACGATACATTTACAGGAGGTTTACAGACAACTTGGAGATGTAAATGTTTATAGAATGATTACTCTGGATCCCAGAAGGGACATAGAGAAACGCATGCAAATTCTAATAGACAGTGCCTTTGGTAATGATGTTATAGATTCTGATTTACATTAATTTCTTGTTCCAAAATTTCCTATCACACCTATGTTGTGTTGTCTACCTAACGTACATAAAAGTTTAACCTCACCCCCTGGTAGGCCTATAGTCTCGGCCAGGGATTCTTTATTAAGTCCAATGGTAATTTTATTAGATAAATTCCTAAGGAGGTTTGCTACCTCAGCTAAGTCCTATATCAGAGACACCTCAGACTTTTAGTCCAAGATCAGTGAAGTCTCCATTCCCATGGGGCGATACTGGTCTCTTTTGAAGTGACCAGCCTTTACACGTCAATTAACCATGAACGGGGCCTGAACAGTGGGAACAGGGCACTAGATCAGACTGACTTTTCATCGGAATGTAAAAGTTTCCTTATGGGACTACTTGAAATATATCCCCAGTCCAAATAAGGAAGATGTTGTCGATGTATCGCCACCACTTCAGCCCAGAGCTGAAGAGGTGGGATACATAAACTGACATCTCCTCAAGGTCCGCCATGACATACTTGGGTGCCACATTAGAGCCCATGGCGTTACCTCTTACTTGCAAGAGAGGTACCGCCATGGGCTCGAATGTGGCACCCACATATGTCAATATAGTCATGGCAGACCTTGAGGAGATGTCAGTCTATGTATCCTGCCACTTCAGATCTGTGCTGAAGTGGTGGAGATACCTAGACGACATCTTCCTTATTTGGACTGGGGATATATTCGGTTTGGACCAATTTTTTGAAGTCCTTAACAACATAGACCTTGATATCAAGTTTACTAAAATGGTTTCGGACACAAACCTAACTTTTTTGGACAATATGGTCTTTATACAGAATGGTAGGCCTAAGACTGATTTACATACAAAACCAACTGACTGCAACACCTTGCTTAGTTTTGACAGTCATCACCCAAGTGGGATGATTAGATCCCTACCCTTTAGCCAATTGCTTAGGGTGAAGAGGATAGTGGATGACCCTAGTGATCTAGATAGCAGACTGAGTCAAATAGTGCTGCTCCTATCTTCGGCTTTTTTGCATTATATATATATATATACTACCGTTCAAAAGTTTAGGGTCACTTAGAAATTTCCTTATTTTTGAAAGAAAAGCACAGTTTTTTTCAATGAAGATAACATTAAATTAATCAAAAATACACTCTATATATTGTTAATGTGCTAAATGACTATTCTAGCTGCAAACGTCTGGTTTTTAATGCAATATCTACATAGGTGTATAGAGGCCCATTTCCAGCAACCATCACTCCAGTGTTCTAATGGTACATTGTGTTTGCTAACTCTGTTAGAAGGCTAATGGATGATTAGAAAACACTTGAAAACACTTGTGCAATTATGTTAGCTCCGCTGTAAACAGTTTTGCTGTTTAGAGGAGCTATAAACTGACCTTCCTTTGAGCTAGTTGAGAATCTGGGGCATTACATTTGTGGGTTCGATTAAACTCTCAAAATGGCTAGAAAAAAAGAGCTTTCATGTGAAACTCGACAGTCTATTCTTGTTCTTAGAAATGAAGGCTATTCCATGCGAGAAATTGCCAAGAAACTGAAGATTTCCTACAACGGTGGGTACTACTCCCTTCAGAGGACAGCACAAACAGGCTCTAACCAGAGTAGAAAGAGAAGTGGGAGGCCTCGCTGCACAACTGAGCAACAAGACAAGTACATCAGAGTCTCTAGTTTGAGAAATAGACGCCTCACAGGTCCTCAACTGGCAGCTTAATTAAATTGTACCCGCAAAACGCCAGTGTCAACGTCTACAGTGAAGAGGCGACTCCGGGATGCTGGCCTTCAGGGCAGAGTGGCAAAGAAAAAGCCATATCTGAGACTGGCTAATAAAAGGAAAAGATTAATATGGGCAAAAGCACACAGACATTGGACAGAGGAAGATTGGAAAAAAGTGTTATGGACAGACGAATGGAAGTTTGAGGTGTTTGGATCACACAGAAGTACATTTGTGAGACGCAGAACAACTGAAAAGATGCTGGAAGAGTGCCTGACGCCATCTGTCAAGCAAAGGTGGAGGTAATGTGATGGTCTGGGGTTGCTTTGGTGCTGGTAAAGTGGGAGATTTGTACAAGGTAAAAGGGAGTTTGAATAAGGAAGGCTATCACTCCATTTTGCAACGCCATGCCATACCCTGTGGACAGCGCTTGACTGGAGCCAATTTCATCCTACAACAGGACAATGACCCAAAGCACACCTCCAAATTATGCAAGAACTATTTAGGGAAGAAGCAGGCAGCTGGTATTATATCTGTAATGGAGTGGCCAGCGCAGTCACCAGATCTCAACCCCATAGAGCTGTTGTGGGAGCAGCTTGACCGTATGGTACGCAATAAGTGCCCATCAAGCCAATCCAACTTGTGGGAGGGGCTTCTGGAAGCATGGGGTGAAATTTCTCCCGATTACCTCAGCAAATTAACAGCTAGAATACCAAAGGTCTGCAATGCTCAAATTGCTGCAAATGGAGCATTCTTTGACGAAAGCAAAGTTTGAAGGAGAAAATTATTATTTCAAATAAAAATCATTATTTCTAACCTTGTCAATGTCTTGACTATATTTTCTAGTCATTTTGCAACTCAGTTGATAAATATAAGTGTGAGTTTTCATGGAAAACACAAAATTGTCTGGGTGACCGCAAACTTTTGAACGGTAGTGTAGGTGGGATACGCTATATCTGTATATGATAATGATGTTGATTCTGAAGTTTATTGTAACTTGTATTCATTAGTAAATTGGATACAGGATCTTCTTAGAAACAGGGTGGATGTGAGAGACCATCACAGTACAGGATCCACAGCCTCCTTCCCCACACCCATATTTAGTACCTGTCAGCTTCACTGGAAAAAAATGTCAAGGAATAATTTCCATTGTTTTTTTGCACAGCAACATATTATTTCCATTTTATCCTATTATTGGCATTTATTAGATGTCTATAGAGTGAAGTTTGGGTTTTCTGCTTGCTACTGCGGGAGAATAACACAAAACACAACTTTGCTTGGCAGTGTAAGAGAGCCACATGTGGCTTTTGGGCCCCTCGCATGTGGATCCCAGCTATTGGCAACTGCAGATACTCTTATGAATCATTAATGACAAGCATGTAATGGCTGTGGTCGGGGGCCGTCGGCATCACTTACCTCCCAGCGACCGCAGACCTATGAGTATCCTTTACCCGTATCCAGTAATTGTGATTGTTCCAGGGCGAAGTCTAGTGTCGGAGTCGAGTTCGTCATCTGTGCCAAGTGTCATCTGTGCCAAGTGTCTGCAAAAGCTTCTACCCATGTACTCTTGTCCTAAAGACTATCATTGACTGCTGTTTGGCCAGCTGCTACTCCACTACAGCAGTGTAGCCTAGTGGGTCCACATACTCCATAGCCGTGACAGTATGCTCAGGCCATGAATCCCACTGGTCAGCCTAAAACCGCGATCTAGATGATGCAAGTAAACATGCCTGACTTCCGGGCTGACACCAGGATCAGCTATTACAGGCAGTAAACTCCATAATTGTTTGGATCTTCCTTCTGTACCTCCTCTGGCTGCTTGCGCTGCTCCTGCCTGTCCTGGGTCTGCAATTTCATTGCCTCTGCCTCCTCACTACGATGGGGAACCTAAGACCAATAGCGGCTTCATTAACCAGTTTATGATCCACTGCAAGTTACATGCCCCTCTCTTCCCCTCTGAGGAGGCCAAGGTTACTTTTATTATTTCTCTCCTCTCTGGCAAAGCCCTGGCATGGGCGAACCCCATCTTGGAACCTGAGTGCCCGGAATTCTCAGATCTGCCACTATTTCTTGAGACTTTCCGTACAGTGTTCGAGGAACCGGGTCAAACATCCTCTGCCGCTGCCTCACTGCTGACCCTCAATGAAGGGGACTCAACTGCAGGGGAGTACACCATCTCCTTCCGTATGCTGGCAGCGTAGCTGGCTTGGAGTAATGAGGCGTTAAAGGCAACTTTCTGGCAGGGCCTGGCCTCTCATATGAAGGATGAACTGGCAGCTTGAGAGCGTCCTGCTACCTTGGATGCCCTAATACTTCTGCTAACCTGGATCGATATGAGGATCCAAGAGTGCACTTTGGAAGTTCGTCGGGAGAAGAGGTCTTGTCAACTGGCACCCAAATTTCAAAGGCCTCTACTACCCTGTCCTGCTGTACCTCCGGAGGAGCCTATGCAGGTAGACAGACTCCAACTGTCCGACCAGGAACGACAACGCAGACGTTCGACTGGGTTATGTCTGTATTGTGGTCACAAGGGACATTTTGTGTGCTAATGCCCGGAAGGGCCGGGAAACTCCAGCACCTAGGCTTGATTGGAGAGACAAACCTAGGTGAATCTCCTGCGACTACTAAATTCTCTCCCAGACTTTCTATTCCAGTGTCTATCGTCACCGGTGAAGGATCGCACTCTGTACCTGCTTACTTGGATTCTGGAGCAGCTGCAAACTTCATCCAGCAGGACTTAGTAGACCGTCTCCACTTGGCTACTGTTCCCCTAGAAAAACCTCTGGCGGTCACTTCTGTTGAAGGACAACCTCTGCCGTACCTTATCCTGTCTATAATCCAAACCGCTGAGACTACAGATATGAGTCGTTTACTCAGAACTAATGAATTTCCATGTCCTATCCAAAGCAATAAACCCCCTCCTGCTGAGATTGTCATCGCTTCACTATCACGCTCCAGTTCTTGATTGGAATTCCAGAGAGGTCCTCCAATGGGGTCCCCGATGTCTTCACCGCTGTCTGCCTCAGGTTCGTCCTGTTCTTTCTCCACGACCTCTGTCTCTCACTGGACTACCTCCACAATATGTTAATTACGCGGATGTCTTTAGCAAGAAGGAGGGAGATGTCCTTCCTCTTTATCGTCCCTACAACTGCTCTATTGAGTTGCTCCCTGAAACTTTACAACCTCGTGGACGGGTTTATCCTTTCTCCTTGCCTTAAACCAGGCCATGTCGGAGTATGTCAAGGAGAACCTGGAGAGGGGGTTCATCAGAAAATCTTCTTCACCAGCTGGTGCCGGATTCTTCTTTGTGAAGAAAAAGGATGGATCACTCCGACCGTGATCGATTACCGTGTGTTAAACCTAATCACGGTAAAAAACAATTACCCCTTGCTGCTTATCTCCGAGCTCTTCGATAGGATTTGTGGAGCCAAGATTTTCACGAAGCTGGATCTACGCGGGGCCTACAAGCTTATCCGTATTCGCAATGCTGACTAATGGAAAACCGCATTCAACACCCGAGATGATGACTACGAGTATCTCGTAATGCCCTTTGGACTGTGTAACCCTCCAGTGGTGTTTCAGGAGTTTGTAAACTACATCTTCCGTGATGTTCTGTATGTCTGTGTGGTGGTCTATCTGGACAACATCTTGATCCTCTCACCTGATCTGACGATGCATGGGAAGCATGTCCGCCAAGTCCTGACGCGGTTAAGGGGTAACAGCTTATACGCTAAACTTGAGAAGTGCGTATTTGAAAAAAAATATATCTTTGCCCTTCCTGGGCCTTATTATCTCTTATCATAGTCTACAAATAGATACGGAGGAAGTGAAGTCCATCTTGGAGTGGCCACGTCCTCAAGGTCTCTGAGCCATACACAGATTTCTGGGATTCGCTAATTTTTATCGTCAGTTCATCCCAAATTTCTTGTCACTTAATTCTCCCATCTCTGCTCTTACCAAGAAGGGAGTAAATGCTAAGGACTGGACCCCTGAGGCAGAATCTGCTTTCTCCAACCTCAAGAGCGCCTTCACCTCTGCTCCCATTCTTCATCATCCTGATGTGGCACAACAGTTTTCATTGTAGGTGGACACCTCTTCCATTCGTGCTAGAGCACTCCTGTTTCAAAGGAATTCCAAAGGTAAGACAGTATCATGTGGATTTTTCTCCAAACTCTTCTCTCCTGTAGAGCGCAACAATTCTATTGGGGATCGAGAATTACTCGCCATCAAGTTGGCCTTAGAAGAGTGGAGACAACTGCTGGAGGGGGCTGCTCATCCCATCATCATCTTTAAAGTTCACAAAAATCATACATATCTAGAGTCTTCACAACTACTGAACCCTTGTCAAGCCAGATGGTCATTGTTCTTCGCCAGATTTAAATTACAGCTTTATTTCTGCCCTAAGGACAAAAACATTAAGCCTGATGCTCTGTCCCGGTCGTTTGAGACTAATGACTAACGAAGAAAGTTCTCAACATGTTATTGATCCTTCTAGGATTATTGCTGTTAACCCTCTGCAAATTAAGGACATTCCTCCTGGAAAGATTTTTTTCCGTCTTATTGACAAGAGAACAATTCTTTGCTGGGGACATAATTCCAAACTGGCTGGTCACTTTGGTGTTTGTAAAACTCTGGACTTTATTGCTCGTCACTACTGGTGGCCCACGCTACCGAAAGATGTCTTGGACTAGGTTTCCTTCTGTACGAATTGTGCCCAAAGCAAGGCTACTCATTAGAAACATTTTTTTTATATATTTTGTGTTTATATTATTATATGTAATAAAATTTATATTTTTCTATGACTTGTGGCGTAATGACTCCTTGTTCTCAAGTGTTTGTCATTCTAAACCTGCTTGCCTGCTTCTACATCTGCCAGTTCCTGATGCTCCATGGCAACACATCGCCATGGATTTTATCACTGACCTCCCTCCTTCTTCTGGATGTACTACGCTCTGGGTCGTGGTGGACTGATTCAAGATGACACATTTTGTTCCTTTAACCGGCCTTCCCTCTGCTCCTCGTCTGGCAAGTTTGTTTATCCAGCACATCTTTCATTTTCACGGCCTCACCCTCCATATTGTGTCAGATCGGGTGTACAATTCACATCTAAGCTTAGCTCCCGAAGTCTAATGGCCAAGTTGAAAGGATCAACCAGGTACTTTAGAACTATCTTCGTCATTCTGTTTCAGTTCAACAAGAGTATTGGGTACATAGTCTGCCATGGGCCGAATTCTCCTACAACAATTATACTTTTGAATCTACTGCTTGTTCTCCATTTTTAATTGCTTACAGTTAACATCCACGTGTTCCTCTTCCGGTGCCAGCTACGTCTCAAATGCCTGCAGCCAATTCTTCCTTTGGAGGTTCCCTATACATCTGGCAGCAAACTAGGTCTGCAATCCTTCAGGCAGTTGATCACATGAAAAGATATGGAGATAAGAAAATAAAAATTCCTCATCAGTTTTCTCCAGGAGTCAAAGTCTGGTTGTCTTCCAAAAACATTCGCCTGAAGATCCCTTCCCGCAAATTCGCTCCCAGATTCCTCGGTCCCTTCGAAATTTTGCAAAAGATAAACCCTGTATCCTATAAGCTTCGGCTACCTCCTACCCTCAAAATCCCCAACTCATTGCATGTGTGCCTCCTAAAGCCTGTGGTCCTGAACCGATTCAGCAAATCCCCTGGTTCTACAGTTTCTCCCTTCTGACATCTTTGAAGTAAAATAGATCCTGGATTACAAGATGGTAGGAGGTAGGACCTTCTACCTTGTGGACTGGAAAGGGTTTGGTCCTGAAGAGTGGTCATAGGAGATTTCTCTCACGCTCTGGACCTAAGAACAGGGGGCATAAGGGGGGCTACTATAATAGCCGCGGTCGCGGACCGCCCGCATCACATGCCTGCCAGCTGCCGTGACCGCAGACCGATGAGTTCCAGTCGGCGTCTCCCTCCTCAGAGATGCCAGCACATGTGGCCGCACTGCTCCACTGTCCTGTTTAGGATGTGCACGCAAGCTCGTTCCTGGTCTTAAAGGGCCAGCCCGCGCAACTGTGTAACATTCCATATCCAATCCCTGTGCTCCCTGCATTATAAAAAGGACTCTGCCCTCTTCCTCCTTGCCTGAGCGTTGTTGTGTCTGCCCATGTTCGTTATTGCAAATGGATCCTTAGTTGTATCCTGTGTTCCCGTATCCCGTAATTGTGTTTGTTCCATTGCGAAGTCCATTGTCGGACTCGAGTTTGTCATCTGTGCCTAGTGCCATCTGTGCAAGTGTCATCTGTGGCAACTGTCATCTGCTACGCCAAGTGTCTGCCAAACCTTCTACCCAGGTACTCTTGTCCTAAAGACTTTCATTGAGTGTTGTTTGGCCAGCTGCTACTCCGCTACAGCTGATCGGCCTAGTGGGTCCACATACCCCATAGTTGTGACCAAGCAGAACCTTATGCTTGTGGAGTCTTTCAGCTTTACAAACATTTATGTTTTTGTAGATGTCGCTTTTCTTAACTGTTGAGTAAATTGAGGAAATAAGCTTCATGTGTCAAGAAGGTTTAGCTCTTACTTCCTACAACACTGATCATTTCTGAGTTATCACAATTACATTAGAAGACCAGCTTTATGAACCACTGTTTGCATAGTTTTGTTGTGTTCATAATCACCATTTAATTTTTTTTTTGCCATTTAGTTTCTATCACGTTCTTGAGTGGAAAAATACTGCCATCGACTTTTAGATATAATGTTATTAGGTACTGCATATTGTCACTGGCACCATACTGGAATTTGGTCCTATGATCAGCACAGTACACATTGCATCAAACACTGCACAACACTAGGACATGACACCACTATTGGCCAGTGGCGGATTATAATATAGGCGTTTCGGGCGGCCGCCCGGGGCCCAAGCTTTTAGGGGGCCCATCGCAACCCGAAACGCACATCATTTTAAATCGCTTAAGGTCGGACTCACTAATGGCCGTTCACAAGAAGCGCCGCTAATGGCCGTTGAGAGGGAGGGGCGGGCGGACTGCAGCAGAGGGCAGCGCAGTGCTGATGAGGAGGAGGGGGATGGATATCAATTGCTGGATAGGACTAGCAGACGTGCGTCTGCTAGCCGTGGTAGAACACGCCTCTCTGACGCTTCACGTACCGCCAGTGAGGAACAGACGAGAAGGGCGGTGGTCGAGCAACGAGGAGGTTAGTGTTCATGTTCGTCTCCATCTTAATTTACATCTAAGTGACTCCAGAGGACTCCATGAAGGGGGGAATAACCCCCCATCCCATCCCCCATAGATCTCTCAGTATTTCAGTATTTATTATACAGCAGGGAGATTTGAGCGTGTAACTCACTGCAGAGGACTCTATGGGGGGACAATAATTTCCCTCCATAGACACTCAGCAGTGAGTTACACGCTCAAATCTCCCTGCTGTATAATAAATACTGAAATACTGAGGGCTCTATGGGGGATGGGATGGGGGGTTATTCCCCCCTTCATGGAGTCCTCTGGAGTCACTTAGATGGTTAGAACCCCCCTCCCCCATTCAGTATAATCCCCCCTTCCCATAGAGCCCTCACTAGTTACTAATATATTACAAGGGTAAGTCAAATTGTCTGACTTCTGGGGGCTGTATAGGGGGGTCTGAGCGACGGGCTCTATGGGGGGGGTCTACCCCCCCCCACAGAGATGTCAGAATCAGACACTCAGACCTCCCTATAGAGCCCCCAGAAGTCAGACAAACTCACCTCCCCTTGCAATATAATCCCCCCATACAGCCCTCAGTTTTCCCATAAGAAAAATGTATGACATATCCACCATCCGTAAGTCCCATAAAACTGAATGATGGTTACGGAAGCAGTGTCTCTCGCCGACTCCCTCTGATCACTAAAACTAAGCGTCGGAAGCACTCGTGTGAGCGCTGAGCCACTTGGTTTCTGTTTCCGGAAAGCTGAGCAGCTTATGTACGGGCTCATAGAAAGTCAATGAGCCCGTACACCGCTACTTTGGCTTTCCGGAAAAAGCCAAACAGAAATGAAGTGGCTCTTTGCTCACATGAGCGCTTCTGCCGCTTAGTCTCCGCACCCGGACCCCCACCCATCAAAAGTTCTGACATGTCACTATGACATGTTAGAAGTTTGTTAAAAATTAACTTACCCTTTAGGCCTCATTTACACGAGCGTGTGCGTTTTGCTCACGCAAAAACTGCGGCGTTTTCCGTGCGCAAAAGGCACTTAACGGCTCCATGTGTCATCAGTGTATGATGCGCGGCTGCGAGATTTTCGCGCAGCCGCCATCATTATGACTAGAGATGAGCGAACTTCTGAAAAGTTCGGTTCGGCTAGTTCGCCGAATTTCACGAAAAAGTTTGTTTCAGACCGAACCTGTAATTTCCGTGCGCCGAGCATGGTACTGTCCAGGGTGCTGATAGAGTTAATGGGCTGCACTAACTCTTTCAACAACCTTGACAGTACATGCTCGGCGCACGGAAAATAAAATTTTAATGTAATAAAAAAAATAAATAAATACGTTCATACTTACATTCCTCCTGTCCGGCCTCCAGCGGTGACGTGTCATCCATGTCGCCGCTGCAGCCAATCACAGGCTGTAGTGGCGGTCACGCACGTCAGGATGACGTCAGAAGGCCGGCCTCCAGGGATGACGCTTCATCCCACGTGACGGCCTCTGCAGCCAATCACAGGCTGCAGCGGCCTCTGCAACCAATCACAGGCTGCAGCGGCCTCTGCAGCCAATCACAGGCTCCTCTCCTGAAATACTCTGTGCTGCCTTAAACTCTGTGGACAGGTCAGGATCCTGTTTCTTTTAAATGCTGCTGGGGAACCCGCTCGATCCATTATATAAGGCTGCGCTACAGTGCAGCATTTTAAAAAAAACAGGATCCTGACCTGTCCACAGAGTTTAAGGCAGCACAGAGTATTTCAGGAGATGAGCGTGCAGATTCAGTGCTGCTGTAAACTCTGCTCTTACCATTACGTAGCTCAGTCTGTTACCACTCCTCCACTCCTGTCCTCAATAACACCTTCAAATGATTGGCAAGTCACCACGTAATGGTAAGAGCAGAGTTCACAGCAGCACAGAGTATTTCAGGAGAGGAGCGTGCAGATTCTGTGCTGCTGTGAACTCTGTGTGAGGGGGGCCCAAGTTGTATCAACAGCCCAGGGCCCATGGTACACTTAATCCGCCACTGCTATTGGCACAAGGGTTTTCACACGGCTCTGACTTGAATTCTAGGCAACAGAGTCAGTGCCATATATTTGGCAGTTGACATGACGCTAAGAACCATATCACTTACCTAGTGCCTGTTCTCTAATTCTGGCCCAGGAGACATTGCAGCCAGCATTAAAGACCTGCCCTGGTGTTAGCATCAGCACAATACTACTGTCTATGATTATTTTCCTTTTCAGGCACTGGATAAGTAAAATTATTCTTGAATTTCCTTGATTCCATATTATCATAATTAAATATTAATAATTCAATTAAACAAGTTAGTGAATATAAATAGTAAAAGAATAAAACAACAGAAAAACAGAAGTGGAATTGTACTGTCATTACTATATTTTACTATGTGACAGCTGCACGCCTTCTGACCAGAGGAAGTCAGCTGAATGTTACATTGTAAAATTAAATAATATGTAATAACATTATAAGGGCATGTGCTTTATGTGGAACTATTGGAATACTAATGCAAAAAGATCAAAATAGATGCAGCTCTGCTTGTATGAGAAGGAAGTTAATTTTCACTGCTGTTTCTTATTCCCTCAACTACCCCCATCCTTTTTCTTAGAAAGAATATTATAAAGTCCTATACCATGTACATTAAATGAATTGTAAATTATAATTGTACATTTTGAAACTGTCTAAATTTATAGTCTGTTATTAGTTTTGCATCTTTTTTTTCAATTAAATTTTCAATAACTTCTACTTTCCTGCCGTATAAAAGGATACATTTTCTTCTGAGGTATGGGAGCAGCATTTGTTCTGGATCTGCCTTCTGCTCAATTATCTGTAGTGCAAAACAACTGGAGAAGTTAGATGAATACACCAAAAAAAGTCACATAAAAGGTAACCATAGACGCCATTATTGTTTTAATATAGGAAGGATCACTACATACAGTACATACAAAAGGTAAAAGTAAGGATACACGTCTCAACACACCAACGTGCGTAATATCAAGAAATCAGCCGTGCATTTTCATATACCCTATTAGGGAATTCTGCATTAATTTAGGGGGTCCTCTGTTCAGGATTCTCATCTGTTGGCCAGAGTGAAGAGCGGTTGCAAAGAGCGTCTCCCACTCTGGAGGACCTGTCTTTTCCTGCATTACACAGACAACCAATTGACTTGAATTGGCAATGCATAATGTTTCCCTTTTTCCTGTGGTGGCACTACAAGGAAATGAAACACTTTCTGCCATGATTAAGAGCACAGTACGTGCTCGAAACGCGTAGGCTCGGGCAACAGCCCGTCACTACTCCACATCTTGAGACTGCGTCTCCTTTTCATTTTTAATCGAATTTCTAAAATAAAAGTGGGAATGCCATTTCCTTTTTCAAAAAAAACCTGACACAGCGCTGGATCATCCTTTTCCTTTACTGCAAGGAAATGAAACACTTTGCGTCTCCTGTAGATAGATGATGATTGTTAATTGTTGGAAAACCCCTTTAAAAACCAGGTCAATAATTAGGTTCCCCTTCCCAGGAGAGGGGGAGACAGGATTAGGATGTTGAAACACAGGGAAGTGCTGGGGATACACAAACTGTATACACTGCACCTGAAAGGCTTGAACAGGGACATTTGTCCAATATACGTTTATTTTTTATTATACTAACCACTGTTCCACCACTGCAGGTTTCCGGACTTCCTGTCATCGCTTAGCAACACTTCCACTAATCTGCAAAATTACGGATGTCACACGGAGGTGTTTCCGAGGTTTTTATGGGCCCATTATCTAATATGGGCAAGTCGGTAGCCGTAATAAGACATGTCCTTAGTTTCTGCGGCTCATATTTGCGGTCCCAGAAGGAACCGTGAAAATCACGAATGTGTGCATGGTGCCATAGTAATAATAATACAGCATGCCCGCTGTCTCGGGGTTATTTCTGATTCAGATCTTTCCTTTACTCCTCACATTCAATCACTTTCACGCTCCTGTCATTTTCACCTCAAAAACATCTCCAGAATCCGCCCTTTTCTTACGGAGGAAACAGCCAAAACTCTCATTGTTGCTCTGATTCACTCTCGTCTTGACTACTGTAACTCATTACTAGTCGGTCTTCCCCTCACCAAACTCTCCCCTCTCCAATCTATCCTCAATGCAGCAGCCAGGCTCATATTTATGACCAACCGCTACACCAACGCCTCTACCCTGTTCCAGTCACTGCACTGGTTGCCCATCCCCTTCAGAATAAAATTCAAACTTATTACTCTCACCCACAAAGCTCTCCACAATGCTGCACCTCCTTACATCTCCTCCCTCATCTCTGTCTACCACCCTACTCGGGCTCTCCGTTCTACTAACAACCTTACATTAAAATCTTCCATAATCCGAACCTCCCACTCCCTTCTCCAGGATTTTTCTCGTGCTGCACCCGTCCTCTGGAATGCGCTACCCCAGACAATCAGATTAATTCCCAATATCCACAGTTTTAAACGTGCCCTGAAAACACATCTATTTAGACAGGCCTATAACATTCCCTAATCTGACTCCTTTCAATGGCCCCCTTATAGATTAGTCATCAGAATATGATTCCCTCACACTCCTTCTCTTCATGTCCGTCATACACGGAGACTGGCTGGTGACCGGCTCATGCAGCTTTATGTGTACCGCCCCATGTGTATAAAAATGGCCGGACTATTGTACAGAACAAACACTGTTACACTTTGTGTCTCCTTTATTTCCTCATAGATTGTAAGCTCTTGCGAGCAGGGTCCTCACTCCTCAGGTTTGAATTGAAAATTAACTTTGTCACTATGAAAGTCTGATATTGTTTGTTTCATGTTCCCTCTAAATTGTAAAGTGCTGCGTAATATGTTGGCGCTATAGAAATAAAGATTATTATTATTATTATTATCGTGGAGTAGAATCCCTCGAAGGAAGGTGCCAGACCACTCGGGTCCTTTCTATTAGTTTACCCACTCTGGGTATGCCATGTCTGCATAGGTGACCATTCCAAGTTCAACATGCATACATAGTGAGTCGCGTGACCCGACACTAATCGGTAATTGTATGCTATACATTGACAATGTCCACATACTCTGTAAGCCTTTGACTACATATGCAACTTTATTATTTGACGTCCAGTATGAATCATTGGGCGCACACACACTCACATGGCCCCAGCTTCCCTATACAGTGTACACATATATCTGGTGCGTAATCAAAGACTAGACTGATTCTGATTACAACTTGTGACATACCTAGGATTTTTTCTACAACTGCAAGCATGCTTTGAGGAAAGAGTTATTAATGGCCTAATATTAGTGTGAGATACCTTAAGGCCACGATCACACACGCATTTTTGATGACGTTTTTGTCTCAGTTTTTAATTTTTTAATAAATTTGATTGTGTGTCCTGGGAGACCATGCCCACTTTCTCATCAAATTTAATGAGAAAATCTAAATTTTACCTCAAATATGACACTCATCTTGTACCTGCAGCCAACCTTATGTTCTGAAATATACAACTTAGAAACTTTGTGGTGAATAATAAATAATTCCAATGTTGACTTGGAGGCTAAAGAAGCGAGGTCACAGAAATAAGAATAAAAAAAAAAGTTGACAAATTACACTAACTTACTTTCATTAGCGCCTATCTGAAGATAGATGTGTTCTGGTGAGGGGGCATCACTGACTTGGAGAGAGCCATTAATATTAGTATGCATTTCAGGGAGCAAAATCTGCAGCAGAATGGACATGCTGTGAATTTAAAATCTGCGGCATTGCCCTTAATCCCGTGCTGATTATTTGTACTACATGTGGATTTTTAAAAAAACATTAACATGTATTGTACTGTAATTTCCGCAGTATGTGAATTCACCCCAATTCTGTGATTTGTCAGGCTTTGAATCTTTTTGAGGTCTTTTTCAGTTATAGCGGTAGGATACAGTTACTTGCACACAGCAAGGCACTATTTGAGTTGAGATTCACTGTTACATAAAGTATCTATGGAATTGTAAAATACCTTTAATCTATCATCTAATAGTCCATGGTAGTAAACACTTAGTTTAGAATACAAATGTTTTTGTTTTTTTTAATTTGTCTTCTTAAAATGTCCCTAATTGTACAAGTAATCTTTATATAATTTTCTATGACCATCCAGTAATCCAGAACATTTGATGATCTGGCATCTGTTAGTTCCTGATTATACATATTAATTTTCCTGTACATGTGTTTACCAATTAGAGCTCCACTTTCTGCTCTACAAAAGTGAGAGCTGCAATGTGGTTTACATGGGAAACAACATCAAGGTCACCCAAGACTTCTTCCATGTCCTTAAACAAACTAAAATTCATTAGACCAACTGTGGTAATCACCGAGGGTATCTCCATGTCTACCATGGGGACTAAAGAACACTAAACCATGTAATCCGCTGTCATCTGTGGGGGGGGAGGGGGTCATCCTTTGTCAACTCTTTCGAGTGCCATGCCCCTTGGGCTTTTCTTTGAGTCACTAGATTGAGACAAGCACAAGATCCATCTTTGTCTTACAATTGGGGCTCTCAGTGCCTGTGCCCCCACTGATGCTAACTTCTGATGCGTCTCCATTATACACTTTAACCTCTCGTTCTCTACTATGTTTCATTGGTGCAGTTTTCGTTTTAATATTTAGAAGTCTAGATCAGGGCTGAAGTCAATGGAGAGATACAGTATAGCTTCGTGAGCTATGAGCCTAAAAGAGCACAGTGTTTGAAAGAGCATTATGGGCCTCTTTGTTTTAGTGAGCAATGGTGATCCCATTAGATATCAAAACATGTAAGAGCTTAAAGTAGCAAAAGCTTAGGCTACATTTACACGAGCGTGTCCAATTTGCATGCGTAAAAAACGCAGTGTATCTCCAGCAGTTCATGTCCATGTGCCATCTGTGTGCATTGCGTACGGCATCAGTGTGCTTTGCGTGTGGCGTTCATTTTTCACATCCGTGCAAGCACTTTTTATTTTTTCTATTTCTCTGCAACTGATGCGTGAAACACGGACAGCACACGGATGTTGTCCATGTGCTGTCCATGTTTTTCACACACCCATTCTCTTCAATGGGAGACCACGTCCCCAAAAATGCAGCAATATAGGACATGCAGTGAGTTTCACGCAACCGACACTCGCTGCGTGAAAACTCACAAGTCTGAATAGCTCCATTAAAATGCATCGGTCTGTGTGCTGTCCGTTATTTCAACGGACAGCACACCGACAAGGAACACGCTTGTCTGAATGAGCCCTTACTGTACATAAATTTTGTATATTGATGATCTTTAGTAATGGACATATAAAACTTTTCAGTTGATCCTCCCCATTCGCAGCTGAATGGTCACAGCTTAACAGGTCAGTAAATTACAGCTCCATTTCACCATAAGGGTATGTGCACACACACTAATTACGTCCGTAATTGACGGACGTATTTCGGCCGCAAGTCCCGGACCGAACACACTGCAGGGAGCCGGGCTCCTAGCATCATAGTTATGTACGATGCTAGGAGTCCCTGCCTCTCTGCAGGACAACTGTCCCGTACTGTAATCATGTTTTCAGTACGGGACAGTAGTTCCACGGAGAGGCAGGGACTCCTAGCATCGTACATAAGTATGATGCTAGGAGCCCTGCTCCCTGCACTGTGTTCGGTCCACTACTTGCGGCCGAAATACGTCCGTCAATTACGAACGTAATTAGTGTGTGTGCACATACCCTAATACTTAAACCCGGCAAACTTTTACGAGACTGACAGTAGCAAAAAAAACAACTTGGGTGAATGTGACGTCAGAGCTGTGCAGCCTAGATTATTCTTTTATTTCCCAATTCATTGATTTCTCAATGTATTCCACCTTTTTCCATGCTGCTAGTTCCAAGCTGTTACATGGATGTGACTGTAAGGGAACGTGGTATATTAATGAACCGTGTAAGCAAGCAATAAGTGTAGAAATTATCACTTCGGATATTATTATCCTATAAAATAAAAAAAAGCTTGGAGCGGAAAGGTGTATATAACCATTTATTCAGATTTTCCCACATTCAAACTGTAAAACACCAACAACCAGCATGGATTTCTGAAAAGTGACATCTAATATAATGACGTTTTTCACAATGGCTGCACTACTAGCTGATGATACGAAAACTATTATAACATCACAGAATGACTGCAACAAACTGGCAGTTAAACAGCTGATCAAATGTAATGTTACTAAAATGTAAGCACGTCGTCTGCTATAATATAATAGTATGACTGCCTATACATTACATGGAATACCAGAGTAAGAAACAGGTGGATATATTGGTTAACAGCAAGAATAAAGAGTACGGGTCGGTTAAGAAAATAAAGGAGAGGTCTCTTACATTGGAAAAACTGGGCTTATTTACCTTTGAAAAATGTCGCATTAGATGTGATCTTATTAACATTGATAAATATATCCAAGATTGATATAAAGATTGTATTCATGAACTGTACAATAGACTAGGGAAATATGATTTTCGCAGATAATAAAAGGTGTTACCAACGCAGGAAGGAGCTCATGCATTGCAATGTTATTATCAGGTAGACAGTTCATATTTTAATCATTAGTTATCATGAAGGCTTCCTAAATATAATGCGTGCCTCCAAATATGTAAGTTATTTGTATCCACTTACCTTTCTTCCATTTACAAAAAAGATAAGTTGATCAGATCGAGCCCCTACAACCATGGTTACAGAGATCAAGCTGGAGCTATAGATTTAAAGCCGATGTCTAACTCTAACACAGGGTAAAAGTTCTACGGTATCGTCTAATTAAGTAATGAAGGAGGAAGAGGAGGAGCGCATGGTGTAAGCAAGATCATTCTCCTAGAACGCCCTGGAGAAACAAATAACCATATATCCTGTAGCTGAAAAGCTGATTATATTTAACCCTCAAGTTTTTAGACTGCTACACTCTGGTTTTAATGATGTGCACATAAATATTTATATATAATGACAGGATGGGTTTTATTTTCCTGAATATTTACTTAACAGTTTACTTTTATCAAAAGCTTTCTGACTATTGAAAAACAGCAGTAAAAAGATTTTCATGGCAGTGAAGGAGAGAAAAAAATTATAATAGAATATATTGCAATTAATAATTTTTTTGGCTGTTCTTTATTCAGAAATCCCAATAATTGAAGAAAGTTTGAAGTATCGCAGTACTTTTTATCCGATTAAAAAATGAAGGATGATTTTTGCATTATAAGAAAAAGTGCAACGTTTTCATGTTCACTTCGTAACATCAACAGACCAGGGCGCAAATGTTCCAGCCTTATCTCTTGGGATCTGAAAAAATAGGAAAGGATTAATACCATGTGCTATAATATAGGCTATAACATTAACTCAAGATATATATATATATATATATATATATATATATATATATATATATATATATATATATATATATATATATATATATTCACATCTATATGTGTGTATATATATATATATATATATATATACATACACACACACACTGACCCGATAGCAATCTTTGCTGCTCCGACAATTTTGCCTTGGCAACAGTATTACCTGATCTGCCGTCACATTTAAACCTCTGGAGGGGAGATGAGAACACCAGTGCCATTGGGGAAAGGCTCTATTCGGACAGTATGCAGAAACGTTCGACTTACATGTCGAACGTGTCCATAGGGCCGCATTGGCCAGATGTCTGCCTAGAATGTCCATTTGGCATACGTATGCATCGGCATAATGTTTTTGTTAACTGTATTGAATAGCATAGTTTACTATGCTGTTCAATGCAGAGGCATCCTACAATAAAACATAAACCCTGTGGTATATATTTTTTCTTTTTAATAATGGGAGTTAATGTGTGATGTACGCTAGTGTATGCCTATACAGTGGCATACATCAGTGGCTTTCGTCAGAGGTATACGTCAGGAGCGTTCCCCTATGTATACGTCCAACGTACACTGCAAATGCAGTGTGAATAGATCCTTACCCTTTAACTTACCCCCTTCAAGTCAGTATTCAATACATTTACCTAAATGTGTGTGGATAGGTTACTATCAAGTTTTTCCACATGTAGATACTTTGCCAAGCTCTTCTGGCTTTTTTGTGCTAATAAGTGTCAAAAACCTTATTAAATCTATTTTCAAGTGGGGTGAATACTTGGCCTATGTAACGCAGCTACTTTTTCTAGCTCTGTATATATAACAGCACTAGAAAAGGGAATTTTGTGTTTTGCATGACTTACATTATAATGGCAATTAAAAATGTATAGAAATCCATTAGTTATTGGTCATTTAGCAAAAATAACATTGCAAATTTCCTGTAGAAAGCGTAATATTGTTTCCGGTCACATTGAAGAGAGCTCAAGACACTGCCCATTGATTCAGGCGGGCACAGTCATGACATTAAAGTTAGGTGGTGAACAAGTACAACATGCCTGCTGCCTGGCACTGCAGTTGCATTAAGGCACAGATATTTGGCGGCTCAATATTTTTTAAATTATCTGCTCTAAAGCAAAGACTGCAGAATCATACCATTTTTGTAAGATGGTCTTCACAGGCCATTCTGATTTTCTCAGGAGTCACTGGGCTGTTGAGTGTGAAAATCTTTGGTACGCCACGTTCTGCCCGAGCAGAGTCCACCGCATCTTTTATAGCAAATAATATAGAACTCCCCAAAAACACGGCTGGCTCCCCTACACCCTACAAAAGAAGGATATGGATAGTGTTATATTACTTATAGGAATATTTATGAAAAATATTTTCTGGATGAGAAAATGTCACAACTTTGTCTCAGCCACACCATATATCCAACCACAATCTACTGTATGAGGAATATGTTGCAGATAAGACTACTTTTAATAGCCATTTGTTGGACTGCTGGTATCAATAGCCCAAAAATTCCCACCAGCCCATGTAGAAATAAAAACACATACAACCCAATTCTTTGTTGGATGGGGTCGGATAGCACTTTATTTAATATCTCAAAATACTGTAAAACTGTTTTAATGTAAACTGGGTCTCCAAGCAGTATGCCAACATGCCGGACTCCCAGCTATCAAGTCTGCCTTTGATCCGCACACTCTCCATAATTTCTTTAACCGGCGACTGCTGTGACTTGAAAAATGCAAAAGCATCAAAACAACAGCATGCAGAAATATACACATGGACTCGCAGTCATATCAAAATTCAAAAAAGGGAGGGATGGTGGGACAAGTGACACCTTCAGGTTTCTGCAGGGAAGAGGCAGAACCAGGAAAAGGTGCCCCCTTTTATCTAGCGACCATGAGGGAGGAACTTAACCCCTTTGGTAAATGACTAATGGGCCAACCTCTTTAATTAGTTTAGGGGTAGGTGAACTAACAATACAAAAATGGGCTGTACCATCTAATATTTCACTTGCAAATAACCCTGGTCCAGAAGTCAGGTGCCCTATCGCCAATTGCTACAGTGCACATAATTTTTAACACTTGTGCTCTAGAAAGCGTCACAAAATCATTTATGTATATGTCACACCCTAACTGGCAACACTTCAAAAGTAATTATTTGATGTTTTAAAACAAAGTATCATCCCAAATATACCTCAGTAGCTTCGGCTCTTAGGGAGAGCACAAGAGAGGCCTCACCAAACCTTGACCTCTTCCCACGCCACAACGTACAATTGCATCGTGGTGGGGAGAGGTAATAATCGAAGCGGCTCACCCGCTGTCAGGTGTCAGGTGTGTTTTACAGCTGACACCCAGGAATAACAGCCAGGAACAGCGATCACGCTATTCCTGGCTGCTTAACCCTTAGATGCTGCGATCAAGCACGAACACAGCATCTAAGATGTTAAAAACAGGGGGGTGCCCCCCTCTGATAGCTTATCGCCCCCCCACAGCAAGATCGAGGGGTGCCAATGGTTGTCATGGCAGCCTAGGGGCCTAATGAAGGTACCCAGGGCTGCCTTTCTTCATCTCCTGTTAAGCCGTGTCTCTGGCACAGCTTGACAGGAGCCTGTAAAAATGACAATACACTGAGATACATTAGTATTGCAGTGTATTGTACCAGCAATCTAAAGATCACTAGTTCAAGTCCCCTAGAGGGACTAATAAAATGTGTAAAAAAAAAAGTTAAATAACGTTTTTAGTATTGTTTAAAAAAAAAAAATTGGTTAAAAAAAAAATATTTTTTTCATTTTTCCGCAGAAATAATGTAAAAAATAAAAAAAAGTACAAAATTAGTATCGCTGCGTCGGTAAAACTCCGAACTATTACACTATGGCTTTATTTAATGTGCACGGTGAATGCCGTAAAAATAAAATATAAAAAAACGCCAGATTCACTGTTTTTTGGTCACTTCATATATTACAAAAAAAATGACATAAAAAGTGATCAAAAATCATACCAATAGAAACTACAGCTCACCCTGCAAAAAATAAGCCCCCATACCGCTCAATCGATGGAAAAATTAAAAAGTTATGGCTCTCAGAAAGTGGCGAAAAAACACAAAATGTTGTTTTTAACTATTAGTTTTACTTGTAAAAGTAGTAAAGCATAAAAACTATTTAAGTTTGGTATCGCCGTAATCGTATTGACCGGTAGAATAAAGTTAATGTGCCGTTTTTACCGTACTGTGAATTTCCTATTCCACCGCACAAATAATTTTTTTCCAGTTTACCAATACATTATATGGTACAACAAATGGAACCGTTGAAAGCTACAACTCATCCCGCAAAAAACAAGCCCTTATATGGCTAGAATGATGGAAGAATAAAAATGTTATAGCTTTTTAAACGTGGGGAGGAAAAAATGAAAACAAAAATTCAAATTCAAAAAATGGCTGAGTCCTGAAGGGGTTAAAGGGGTTTTCCAGCCCATAAAAATTTGTGACCTATCCTCAGGATAGGCCATCAATAGCTGATTGGTCGGGGTCCGACTCCCGGGACCCCCGCCGATCAGCTGTTTTGAAGGAGGTGCAGTGCTCGTACGAGTGCTGCTTACCCTTCATTTCTACTTGCACAGTGTGACTCGTCGACACATGTAGTGGCGATTCACCAGTATTGCAGCCTGTGAATCGCCGCTGCATCTGTGTTGACGATTCACAGTGAGCAAGTAGAAATGAAGGGGAGAGCAGCGCTCCTTCAAAACAGCTGATCGGCAGGTGTCCCTGGAGTCGGACCCCAACCAATCAGTTATTGATGGCCTATGCTGAGGATAGGCCACCAATTCTTACTGGCTGGAAAACCCCTTTAACATTTTCTCTCCTTAGAGGGTATTATTTTCCATCTAGCATTCCTTTTATTACTAGCAACTCAAACACTTTGTGTCATTCCTCCTTAAAATGACAGTGACCATTTAAGCTGTGATTTTTAATAAACTTGTTTCCATACGAAAGCCTATGTAACCACATTAAAAAATGTAATATACATTTACCAAAAATGCGGTTTTCTTTCCCACAAAAGTCCCAGCCACTAGGGGTTTCCCTTCTGTTTAACTTGTAGTTCACTACTGCTAGAGATGGATTTGTCATGACAACAGGCAGAGATGACGAGACGAATTGCAGGAAGTGAGGACGGGTCCTTGCTGCCCTCAGGTGCGCTCCTGACTCCTACTTGCAGCCTTTTCATTAGCCTTTTCCGAGAGACACCTCCTTATCACATCAAGGGCAAGTCCTTTCTGACATAAGGAGGGGGCTTTGGCCATGTTCGCATTGGCCAATGCATGTGCGCTCTCCAGAGGAGGCACAATGGATTATGGGAAGAAAAAGGAAGCGCTAGCATTTATTTTGCCGACAAGCTTATCACACTGTCTACACGTCCCCTGTAACAAAGTGGATGGAAAGAGGCGACGCAAGAGAATTCAGGTGGTTTAAAAAAAAAAAAAAAAAGCTATGAGCAACAATGAGCTATGTAACCAACAAAAATATGCATTTATTTAATATTTAACTAAAATGACAGGTACTCGTTAGCCCCAGTGAGCAGGTACCCGTTAACCATTCGAGCATTAATGTTTTTATTGCCCAAATGCCTGCAGGACTATTAGGTACAGTAGATCTGGACTTGTTTAGTGCACACCCAATACTTAAATTATCATATGTTTCTAAATAGGAAGCACAGAGACTGCTGAGAAGTGGGTCCAGATTAGAAAGTCCACCAGTATAGGCTCCATTTACATGTTAAAGTTGGTAATATCCGTATAAAGTTTTGTTAATGTAGTACTAAGATATCACAAGGATCGCTTATGCATTCCCAGACTACTCCTCTCATATTTGTTATGTTGCCGGGACACAGAAGTTATATTCCACATATGGGGGACCTGTCTAAAAGCAAAGTGGCTTGGATCATGGTCTATTCCCTAATTCAAGTCGTTAAAGAGAATAATGATGTTTACCAAAACGGGAATAAATGAGCATTAGAGGTGAGCAAATAGATTCCACACAAATCAAATTTGGTCAAAGTTTCAGATTCAGCAAAACCAGAAACTTTTGGGGTTTAAGGCACACAAATCGCAGTAGAATGGTGGCCATGGTGAGCGTGGCCACCATTTTACAGATTAGAAAAAGGATCACATGATTTCGGGTGGGCTTCCCCATAATGTCTTGAAGGCCACCTTCCTAAAATGCACTGTGATTATCCCTCCCTCTAGCACAGCCAATAATGAGGGGTATAGGTGGATAACTTAAACCCCTTCAAGCTCTTCAATACCAATATAGTGGACATTATACAGTCCTAGAAGACATCAGAGAGTCCAACATGAATCTTTGGGGCACTTGCGATTGGCTGTGAATTTATTCGGACATAAATCGAACCTAAAACGAATTTCGCTCATTTCTATTGAGCATGTTGACTGTGCTT
The DNA here is from genome assembly GCF_050947455.1 of Rhinoderma darwinii. NCBI lineage: Eukaryota > Metazoa > Chordata > Amphibia > Anura > Rhinodermatidae > Rhinoderma > Rhinoderma darwinii. The sequence continues at coordinate 55,693,061 of NC_134692.1, forward strand.
TCCATTAACTCATATCATTTTTCTTTTTACCCACCAAGCAACATATAGCTTATTCCACTCTAGCTTTCCATTGGGTCAAGAAGAGGATAATGAGAAACTATTGTTACTGAAATAAAAGTCTCTATGAGTGACTTATATACATCAGTTTACACAAGTATTTCCATTCTTTCCTTATGAATCCATGAATGGTAGAACTTACCCCCACCCTCTGCACTTCCCATTTATTCTCCTCTCTTCTCTCTCATCTCTGATTCTCTCCCCCGGTGAACTTAAAGGGGTTGATAATGATTAGAAAAGGGTCTGCTTTTTTTTTTTTTTTGCATAAACAGTGCCACCCTTGCCCTTGGGTATGGCAGATCAGCTCCGTTAAAGAAAGTTTCCCACGAACCTGTAGCCCATCATTGTTATGCTATTGCAATCCTTAGCGGATAGTAGCTCTTCATATGAATCCAATTGTTTTTTACCTTTGATCTTGTCCCCAACAGTTTCTTGTACGAGCACTGCAAATCTGTTCTTTGGGGGTGGACATTCAGCATGCGGTTACGTGACCACATTCATCCTGTGTAGACTACATCTCCCATGCTACCTCTGTTCAGTGTGCATGTTCCCGAGCCCTACTTCTAATTAGCATAAGGAGCAAGGTCTTCAAGAGGCGACATACAGAAGTAGTAAAAATGGTACCCTAGATTTCATGATAAATGTTAGCTGCGGATGTTGCCACCTACTGTACGTTGCTTTTAAACTAACATTTTCTTGAACCTAGGCTGCATGATTCCTCTGCCGCCCGGTGTCATGAAGATCTGCTAGTTACTTTGCGGTGAGAGGTGCGGGGCACAGAGCGGAAAGTGCTTGAAAGGATTTATACTTCTTCCACAGTGTCTTCATTGAAAAGTTCTGCCAGAATTACAGGCTACTATCAATAGAGGTCAATAAGCCTCAACTCTGAGCTAATAAGCAGTCAGAAATTCCCAATTTTTCTTTTCTCAGAAAAAAATTACATTATAAAATTCTCCACTAGTGGGAGCTAATTGTATACAGATTTATACAACTCCCTCCCAGTCCATAGGAGCTGTATAAATACATGTACAGTAAACTCTCCCTAATGCAGGCTGCAGCAAATATGGATATGCACAAAGTTCTTGTATACACAGCGTAATAAAATTTCTAATAAAAGGATATTTGAGTAATACGGCAGGTTAGAGAAGGCAGCTCACCTTAGAGGAGTATATGGTATACGGATTCTTGGATGATGCCAGGAGAGACACATTAAATTCAGTGGGAACATCACACACAGCAGGTATTTTATACTTATCAGGACCTAATGTATACATGTCACCCTGGGGAGAATAATAGAGTTCTTCCATTGTGTACAGACCAAGTCCCTGAGTAAAGGCACCTTCAATCTAAAAGAAAATATATAAAGAAAACACAAATATATAAAAAATACTGAATATACTGTTGATCATATTTTTACTTAGGCTTTTACTTGTGCAACGGTTCTGTCGTTTTCACGGAAGCAATACCGTAGTCGACTGCGCAATTCTTTCTGTCAAAACGACGAAACCCTGGCACAACGGAGACAAATGGAAACCATTTGCACGGGATCAGTCACTATTGAAATCAATGGTGATGCAAATTAAAAATATGGTTTCCGTTTGTTTCAGTCAGGGTTCCATTCATGGGTTCCCCTGACGGAAACCTCAGACGGAACGCCTGAACAGAGCCCTGCCGCAGATGTGAACGAAGCCTTAATGCTACAAAGGTGGGAAATTACATACATAATAAACATACTTGTCATTTACCTTATTTTTACAGTTTTCTTTAAAGTTTTATTTAGCATTGTATATTATTTACCCATATCTTTCACAGTTAGGGCTTCAAATACATAGTATATATATTTATTTACAGGCAGTAAGGATAGGACAACATATGAATAATGTTTCAAATTTTGTGTATTGGAAATATTTCCTTTAGGGGGGATTCACACGAGCGTGATTTGGCAGCGTGTAGGCCGCGTGGTTTTCACGCGGCACGCAATGCCCTATAGAAGTCTATGGGGCAGTACACACAGTCCGTGTATTTTGCGCAGCGTTTGTTCGCTGCGCAAAATACGCGACAGGTTCAATAACTCTGCGTATTTCACGCATCACGCACCCATTGAAGTCAATGGGTGCGTGAAAACCAGGCAGGTCGCACGGAAGCACTTCCGTGCGAACCGACTGAAACAGCGCACGAGCTGTCAAAAGGATGAATGGAAACAGAAAAGCACCACGTGCTTTTCTGTTTCCAAGCATCCAAACGGAGTGTCTTTGCGAGGAGCGAATCCCGACAACCGAAGCTAACTTCACCGGGTTCGGCCAAACTCGTTTTGGCCGAACCCGGCAAAAAAATTTCCGGTCCGCGACGTCGGGAGACATTCACTGTGCATGGTGCTGAAAGAGTTAAACTGTTTCAGCACCATGGACAGTGACTTGCGATCCCAAAATACATGAACCTGTAAAAAAACCCGAAGTTCTAACTTACCGATTACTCCTGTCTCCTTCCTGCAGTCCGACCTCCCGGGATGACACTTCAGTTCAAGTGACAGCTCCAGCCAATCACAGGCCAAGCACAGGCTGCAGCCAATCACAGGCTGCAGCTGTCACTTGGACTGCCGCGTCATCCAGGGAGGTGGGGCCCGATGTCAAGAGAGGCGCGTCACCAAGGACGCGTCACCAAGGACGCGTCACCAAGGCAACGGCCGGGAAGTTCTCGGTAAGTAGGAACTTTATCTTTTTTTTTTACAGGTTTTTCGCTGTTGTGTTCGGCATTCACTGTCGAGGGTGCTGAAAGATTTAGCTCTTTCAGCACCTTGGACAGTGACGGGCGTCGACAAGCCTCATCTCTATGATGCCGGCTGCGCGAAAATCACGCAGCCGCGCATCAGACACGCATGACACACGCAGCTGTCAAATGGTTTTTACGCTCGCAAAACACCGCGTTGTTTGCGCGCGCAAAAACGCAACGTTCGTGTGAATCTGCCCTAAGGAAGATATTGTTTTGTAATTGTAAAGTTCACATACCTGACCAATGTCTATGCCTGGGTTTATGCTTTCTCCAATATCCAGAACCATATCAGTGCGGAGATTCTGTTGGATAGGATTATAATTGAATTATTTTTTTAAATTGTCTTTGAGTAAAAAACAACACATTAATTTGCATTTTATTTTCCAATGAAGTTACTTACTGGAAAATCATATATTGATCTAAGAAACAATTAGATTAAGTCACGTAAGAGAACCAGAATACGAGCTTGGTACCTGCATATTTTTGCAGGACTTTCATACACAATTATAATTTCCTTATTGGGGTATGAACATTTTCTCAGCTTCAGTCCGGTAGACATTTTCCCTACTGATCCCTTTGTTAGCTCTGCCCTAGTGGAGATACTGTGGCAACATAACATTAACAGTTACTGCATGTTCAACATCGTTTTTTTTGTTAATGTGTAGTATTAATCTGCCTAAAAAGTTGAATAATAAAATGTATTTACAAAGTTATCTGGTAAGTTGGATGCAGAAAACGTTAAATTAAGCATGGTTTGCGGTCTCCCTGGTTCGGCATGTGGTGGAACTGGTGGATAAATTGCTGGGAGGGGCTGGTGATGATCCAGCTGTCATGGTCCATGTGGGTACTAAGGACAGAATAAATGGTAGGTGGAGGAGCCTTAAGAATAATTTTAAAGAACTAGGCTACAAGCTGAAGGGAAGGATCTCCAAGGTTGTATTCTCAGGAATACTGCCTGTGCCATCACAGGAAAGACAGCCGGAGCTCAGGGAGTTAAATGCATGGCTTAAGTCTTGGTGTAGAGGAGAAGGCTTTGGGTTCCTAGAGCACTGGGCTGACTTTCATTGGGCATATGATTTGCCCCTAAATGAAAGGGGGTCCGCTGTGCTGTGGGAGAGAATTCTAGCTGGGGTGACGGAGTATTTAAACTGATGAGGTTAGGTCAATGTAGAAAATAATGGGGTAGTTAGTTTAGAGAGGGGTCAGACTATATTGGTGGGGGGAGAAATAGACTGTGGGGTTCGGATTAGATAGCAGGATAAGGAGGTCCTCTTGTTACGAAACATTGAAAATAAAAATGCCCAAATAATGTAAAAAAATCACATTTCTGATACCAAACATGACAAATTGAAATGCAAGTTAAAGTGTATGTTCACAAATGCCAGAAGTCTAGCAAGCAAAATGGGGGAACTGGAGGCCTTGGTACTGGAGGAACATATAGATATAGTTGGTGTTGCTGAAACATGGCTAGACTCTTCACATGACTGGGCTGTAAAGCTACAGGGTTTTACACTATTTCGGAAAGACAGGACAAATAGGAAAGGCGGTGGTGTATGTCTGTCTGTATGTGAGAAGTGATATGAAGGTGGTGGTGCATGTCTGTATGTGAGAAGTGATATGAAGGTGGTGGTGCATGTCTGTATGTGAGAAGTGATATGAATGTGAGTGTGAAAGAGAGAATAGTGGGGAAGATTGTGAGGAGGTTGAAACCTTGTGGGTGGAATTACAAACACTCAAAAAATTACTGTTGGTGTAATCTATAGACCCCCCAATATAACTGAGGAGATGGAAGGCCAGCTATATAAACAGATGGAGCGGGCTGCACAGGCTGGTACCGTAATAATAACAGGAGATTTTAAATACCGGGATATTAATTGGTGTCATGGTTCGGCTACAACTGCCAAGGGGAGAAATTTCCTCAACCTGTTGCAGGAAAATTTTATGGACCAGTTTGTGGAAGACCCGACTAGAGGTGAAGCTCTGTTGGATCTGGTCATTTCTAATAATGCAGAGCTTGTTGGGAATGTCATCATTCGTGAAAACTTCGGTAACAGTGATCACAATATAGTTGCATTTTACCTATAAATTTTTTTCTATCGGTAATAAGTATAAACTACTACAATTACACCTTCTGTAAAAAGGGCAATATATGATAAAAAAAAAAGGGCATTTCAAAAATACAAATCTGAGGGTACAGCTGTAGTTTATGAAAATTACAAAGAGCTTAATAAAATCAGCAAAAATACAAGGCAGGTGGCCAAGGATAGAACAACTGGAGAAAAAAGGTTCAATCTCCATAGGTGACAAGCCTTCTTTACTGTGAGAACTGTGAATCAATGGAATAGTCTACCGCAGGCGCTGGTCACAGCAGGGACAGGAGATGGCTTTAAAAAATGCTTAGATATTATCCTAGACTGAAAAAATATCAGCTCTTATGTGAATGTGTAGAATTTTTGTTTCATCCCTTCTCTTTTTCCTATCCCTTGGTTGAACTTGATGGACATGTGTCTTTTCAACCGTACTAACTATGTAACTATGCATCACATACCATTGAAATAAATGGCACATGGTGCATTAAATGTCAATTAAAAGTTGCTATACCAGTATGTCATATAGTTTAACGGCTAAACCCTAAAAGAGCTGGTTAAGACAAACCCGGATCAATTACCCCACATTTTCTCAAATTTCTGTGGCACTTTACGCTTAAAGTAAATCTTCCTTTCTATGAGAATCATGTTATTAAGAAAATTTTTGCAACCAATATTTGGCCACCAGTTTCCTGGCCCGATATAAAATCTTAGCAACTGCAGTCCAATTTTCAGTGCAACTACAAGTCATATCGACCTAAATAGCTGCCGTATAGCAAGAAAACACACCACCTACAGGGGAAATTTTGAGAACTAGACTGCAACAGATATTGAACAAGTTAGTGATGCTTCATAAAAAAGTTAAGAGCTAATATTTCCTCATCCATGATGCGCTATTCTTGGCATCAAAAGTTCTGGAAAACCTGACGTACACCATTAGGCTGCTTTCGCGAGCGTAATGTGGGTGCTTTTTTGCACCTGTACTACAGGCACAACTCCCATACCTCCCATGATTCACCAGAACCGTTAGAGCACCATAGTTTGAATGGGCTCTAACTCCAGTCCCGATGAAACACGGGAGCTCTGGGTGTTGCACCTGTAATACGGGAACAAATAGGAACCATATAACACTTGTGTGAAAGCGGCCTTAGGTCACTTTCACATGGCAGTTTTTTTGGCAGTATTTTGCATCAGTATTTGAGGCCAAAACCAGGAGTGGAACATATACAGAGAAAAAGTATAATGGAAAGATTTTTACCTCTTCTGTGTTTTATAACCACTCCTGGTTTTGGCTTACAAATACTGAAGCAAAAAACGCCAATGTAAAAGGGGCCTTGAAGGGAGTGGGAAACAGAGCCCTAATAATTAATAATAATAATAATAATAATAATGAATACCAATATCAAGAACCTGTTCTCAGGCACTCGTCCCCACATGACACTCACTTATTTTATTGTCAAATACGACCAATATGGTAACCGAAAATAGATTTGTACAAACTTTTTTTTATAAAGAAATTGGTAACTGTGTGACTTACTTTATAACAGTCGTGGGAATAAAAAGATACTTTGTTAACATTCCTTCCTTTAAACCGACCTTTAACATTCATTTGTACAAAGAACTTCTTGTGTCTGTATGCTTGAGTAGATTAAGTTACTGAATTGAGTTAACTTATTTAGATGTGAAGTACTTCCATCATGTAAGGTTCAGAAAATCATATACATAGAGCACCTCACCCTAGTTAAAAACATAGAGTGCCCTTTACCTTATGCCCTCCAGTTAGGCAGTCTAGCTCGATCTCTGAACAAGCTGCTCCAAAGATGTAATATGGAGCAATATGACCTTCTCCCTTCTCCCAGTCCATTTCAGTGTCATATCCCCTGAAAGAAATCAGATAGTTTAACAATCTGAAGGGAGTACACAGGATATTCCGTTTTATCTGCTCAATTAATTTTTTTTTGTTGTGAGCCAGTGTTGAAGCTATAATCCAGCCTCACATCAATTCACTCATATGTCTACCCCCCACACATTAAGGTGCCCCCTTACTTCCAACCACCATAATAGTGTCCCTACATGCAGTAAAAGGGCCATCCAGTATTGGTGTTAACTTAGTGCCCTCCACTCAGTAATGGTGCCCCTTTAGTGCTCCCCGCTCGGTATTTGTGCCCCACACTGAGTAATGGTGCTCTTCTTATTGTTCTCCACACAGGAGTAGCCAAATAAAAAATAAAACTAAATACCCACCTAACCCTGCTGCCACGACAAACAAAGCTACTCAGTCTCTTTAGGCCTGCTAGTCTATGAGACCTGCTATGGGATACCTGTGCAAGCCAACGCAATGACTTTACTGCATCGCGCTGGCCTTCCCCACGCTAGCATCTCAGGCTGCAGGCTTAAAAGCCCTGTAGCCTATGAGATTGTATGGCAGGGAGCTGATAGCTCCCTGTTCCACCATAGCATTCATGTCTTTTTGTGTCAAAAGCAGATGCAGTTATAAGTGGCGGTTGCCTCGAGATCCAGGACTCCGGTCCAAAAATCCAGGGCGTGGACCCCGAATGTTCAGGGCTAGTGATGACACAAGTGATATCTCGTTGTTTTAGTTATCATGTGGGGGAGAGGGAAAAATATCTACCTGTAATGTCCAGTTGCGGAAAGACTCAGCCTTTGACTAAAAGCCGCCACAACCTGGAAAACAGACATCACATTATAACACTTAAAAGAACATATATTCTGCGAAAATTTTAATCTATTGCACATTTTGCAATATACAGGCAGTCAGGATATGCTCTTCATATGCTAAATAATACTTCTTTAAAAAAGTTTTTTCTGCTCAAATGACAGTGGAGGTGAAAAAACTTGTCAATTGAGACATTCACGCTGTATATAAAAACTTCCTAATCTACCTTTATGTATTAAATGTTAAATGTATACGGAATATGTTGTACACGAGGCTCCTTATAGTAGCTTATTGCAATCATATTTCTGGCATTTATCGATCAGGAAAAGGCTTTACTCCATTATAAATGTGTCACATTTGGGTCAGTGCATTAACATAGAAAATTGGTGCTCATGTTGGAACTAAATAAAAAAATTGTCATTCCAGTTTATACAAGTTGTCATTTGAGTCCAGGTGCAGTCGCGAGACATTTTATAAGTTACCTGCTTTATACTTAATCTTGAGGACTTGGGATGAATAATAGAAATCACCACAATAAATCCCTAAGGCTATGCATGTTTAACTGTAAGGCTGGATTCACACGAGCATGTTCGGTCCGTAAAGGATGAAACGTATTTCGGCCGCAAGTCCCGGACCAAACACACTGCAGGGAGCCGGGCTCCTAGCATCATAGTTATGTACGACGCTAGGAGTCCCTGCCTCGCTGCGAGACAATTGTCCCGTACTGTAATCATGTTTTCAGTGCGGGACAGTAGTTCCATGGAGAGGCCGGGACTCCTAGCATCATACAAAACTATGATGCTAGGAGACCGGCTCCCTGCAGTGTGTTCAGTCCGGGACTTGCGGCCGAAATACGTTCCGTCCTTTACGGACCGAACATGCTCATGTGAATCCAGCCTAAAAGTCTAAAAAATACAACTTTCATACCATTCTTTTTAAAAATCTCTTCAAATCTCCCTTCAATCATCCATTTCCAAACACGTTAATTTCTACACATTCGCTGCTCTATTTAACTTTAAAATAATTATTCGGATCTACTGAGAATGAATGATAAATATGTCCGCTACTTAAAGATTTTGATGCAAGAAGAACAGTTACATTTGGTAAGCTATTCACAGAAGTCAGTTCATTTTTTAACAAAAACCATTAAAAACAGTAAACCATCTATTCTAGAATTAAGTCAGGCACCAGCTTTATTTTTAGATAACATCCATTTAAAAAAAAATCAAAATCAAAATACCAAACATCAAGTATGATTTTATGTGCCCTTGCTTGGACCCCTGCTGATCTGTAATGTTTATGTTAATTTTGCCTACAAAAGACTATCCATGACTCGAATGAACTACGTAACTTTAATGGATAAACTTGGTGCCCACTTTTTTACTTTAAGGGCATGACCACACGTGGCGGATTTCCTCCGCAACTGTCCGCATCAATGCCGCACAGAATCTGCGTTGCAGATTCTGCTGCGGATCTGCACAAAATGTGCAGTAAATTGATGCGGACTAGCTGCTGCGGACTGCGGGAAAAGTGCTTCCCTTCTCCCTATCAGTGCAGGATAGAGAGAAGGGACAGCACTTTCCCTAGTGAAAGTAAACGAATTTCATACTTACCGGCCGTTGTCTTGGTGACGCGTCCCTCTTTCGGCATCCAGCCCGACCTCCCTGGATGACGCGGCAGTCCATGTGACCGCTGCAGCCTGTGATTGGCCTGTGATTGGCTGCAGCCGTCACTTAGACTGAAACGTCATCCTGGGAAGCCGGACTGGAGTCAGAAGCAGGGAGTTCTCGGTAAGTATGAACTTATATTTTTTGACAGGTTGATGTATATTGTGATCGGTAGTCACTGTCCAGGGTGCAGAAACAGTTACTGCCGATCGCTTAACTCTTTCAGCACCCTGGACAGTGACTATTTACTGACGTCTCCTAGTCATTACGGGAGCCCCATTGACTTCCCCAGTCTGGCTGTAGACCTAGAAATACATAGGTCCAGCCAGAATGAAGAAATGTCAAGTTAAAAAAGCAAGGCGGATCCGCAGCACACATAACATGTGCATGACAGCTGCGGACTTCATTGCGGAAATTAGAATCTCCATTGAAGTCAATGGAGAAATTCCGCCATGAGTCCGCCACTGCTCCGCAACAGACAGAGCATGCTGCGGACACCAAATTCCGCTCCGCAGCCTATGCTCCGCAGCGGAATTTTACGCCTCGTCTAAACGAACACTGCTAAATTAAAGTGTAAGTCAATGGACAAACGGCTCCGCTGCGGATTAACGCTGCGGAGTGTCCGCAGCGGAATTTAAGTGAAATTCCGCCACGTGTGAACCCAGCCTAATAGGGAAGATGCTGCAACATATTTGTTTAACAGGCATTGAAAAGTGATTCGTCCAAACTATTCTTTTTAACGGAATAATACTGTGATCTATACAGTACATTGCTTTAAGACCATTTTTTTTATACTCTAATACGACAAGGTCTTTTTTTTAAAAAAAAAAATTTACAGGGCCACAATGGAGCTAAAAAATAAAATAAAATAAATTGTCTTAGGGTCACTATTCTTATACACAACTTCTGGTGAGACATGTCAGAAGTTCTAATGGGTGGGGGTTCGCTCAGCACAGCGCCACAGCCATTTTGCGTTTTAGTGTTAGTTAGGTGTCTCAGCATTTTGACTTGTCCCTAGATATGTTAGAAGTTGTGCAAAATTAGTTACCCTTCAAACCCATAACAAGCAAACTGTTGTATCTACATACTGGCATTGCTACCAACCTAGTAACTGTAGCCCACAGTTAGTTACATTGTAAGGCTTCGTTCACATCTGCATCAGGGCTTCGTTCATGGGTTCAGTCTGAGCTTTCCGTCATGGAAACCAATGAGGGGAATCCAAACTGAAACAAACGGAAACCATAGGTTTCAGTTTGCATCACCATGGATTTCAATGGTGACGGATCCGGTGCAAATGGCTTCCGTTTGTCTCCGTTGTGTAAGGGTTTCTGTCGTTTTGATGTAATGAATAGCGCAGTCAACTACGGTATTGATTCTGTCAAAACGAGGGAACCCTTATACAACGGTGACAAACGGAAACCATTGCACTGAATCCGTCACCATTGAAATAAATGGTGAAACCTATGGTTTCTGTTTATTTCAGTCAGGGCTCGGTTCATGGGTTCCCCTGACGGAAAGCTCCAATGGAACCCATGAACGGAGACCCAACGCAGATGTGAATGAAGCCTAAACTGTTTTAGTATTAAGCAACAACCAAACTAGACCACCTAGAAAGGTCATTAGGAAAATTTGTCGTACCATGACACTAACAAAATATTCAAAATATGAAAACAAGTGTTGCAAATCATTACAAATTCAGTTTTTAGTATTTTTGATTAATAAATATAAATTGAACTCACCCAGTCCTCCCATTTACCATTTGGATTGTTTTTGACAAAAGGTTCCAATCTTCCCCAGAGAGTCTCGCAGGCATACTTGAACAAAAAGGAAATATAACAGAGAGATTATTTAGCCATATTCATAATCCTTATTATACATCTGTCAATATATATTATATTTATAATAATCTTAGTTCGGAAATTGTTCTTCTAAAGAAATAGCAACATGGTCAGTGCTGTAATTTAATGTAGAGGCCAGATGTAAAAAATAATAATGTACGGTAATATATGTACACATCCATATGTAATATGGTAGTCTGTCTTATTAAGAATTAACAATGTTTTAACCAGCAACAATAACAATTGTTATTCTACATTCTTTACCCTATTCCACTACTCTTGTTAATCATAAATATGTATGTCAATTAATCTGAAGTTTCTTAGAAATGGAGATATGTGACAAACTAGTATCAGGAGAGAGGATTTATTAAAATTACTATTATTATTAGTATTATTATATTGTACAATGACTTGAGCCAGGGTGAAAAAAACACACTCTATCAATGTGTTAAATGACAAATTGATTCATTGATTTTACTCACACTGTATAAGGGTTTTTTCTTTACTTTATAATGTCACACATAGTATGATATAGAGGGTAATATTTATGCAAATGAATGCATAGTCAGTATATTTATTAAACCTAATTACTATACATAAATATCTGGCCTCGGTCCAACCTCTGACTGGGAGGTGGTGGTGTTGGTAATTTTATGCGGACTGATGGCTGGACACCAAATGTTGCTGATCAAGAACCTGTACTGAAAGGAATGGCCCATTTAAGTTAGTAAAACGATGACTTTGCTCTATATTGTATACATCAATAAACAAGAAAGATCCTCAGTATGGTGAAGTACAACAAGCTATAATTAACAACCTGCAAAGAATATTCTATTTTTCCAGTCTATCATGTGGAGAAAACATGTAGGTTCTTTTATTCATTTATTATGCCACTTGCATACATTTTGGTTGCCCAATGTCAATGAGTTACCTTAACAGCCAGGCCATAAACATCCGTGCTGAAAGTCCCTCCAGTTGGAATAGAATTTGGGACAGATACTGTGCTAGTCCCAGAGATGTGTATGTAGGACATTGGTATCTTAAGTTCTCTGCTTGCAATCTGATATAGAGGTAAAACAGATTTATAGGATATGGAAACTCTTTTTTTTTTTTTAATTCGTTTTATTTAAAATGTTGCAAACAGGATGAAGGGCAAACAAGTGCACCAAGAAAATAAATTATGTTACATCACATGGGATACAGAAAAAAAAAAAAAGGGAAGGGATAATCAGCAACATTCAAAAACTTTTTATAGTTTGTCAATAATAACACTTCAACAACAATAAAACCTGTGTTGTCTATGCCGTGAAAATATCACAAATATATGAGGAGTGTGTGCAATAGGCAAAGCAATAACCGAATAAGTTTAGGGACATACACCATGAGACAGAAGTTAATGTTCCTCTACATCAAAGGTCTCTGGAGTATCTAACCAGGGACCCCAGACCTTGAAGAATTTATCCGGACACCCTCTATGTTGATATACTAATCGCTCATATGTTATCACTGTATTAACAAGACCTCTGCATCGAGCAACCGAGGGCGTGTTATCAGCCATCCAGTGAATAGCTATGGCCTTCCTAGCCAAAAACAGGGTTTCGTTCAAGAAAATTTGCATGTAGTGTGGCCAAATCTCTTCATCTAAGATACCAAATAAAGCCACCTTAGGGGAAATGGGCACAGGGGACGGTAAAAGGGAGGATAAGAGGCTAAATATTCCTGCCCAAAAATCTGAAATATACGGACAGTTTCACATAGGATGCCAGAAATCTGCATCCAAACAATGGCATCTGTGACACTCCGTTGTGGGTATTCTACCCATTTTATGCAATCTAATAGGGGTCAAATAGGATTGGTGTATAATATATAACTGTATCAATTTATTATTTATCGCTGGAGAAATTGACATATGAGAGCTAAACACTGCATCTTTATCTTCCGATGTAAGATCTGGAATCTGCCCCAACCATCTATCAAATACAGGCAACGGCACCGAAGTGAGCTTGGAAGAGAGTAAATGGGTGTACAGTGCTGATATGAGGCCCTTAGGTCCCTGTGATTTCAAGATACCATGGAAACACTTTTAACTTGAATTATAAATTTAAATTTTACCCACAAGGAATAGGTTTAATAGATACTCAACACATCTACACCCTGACTTGGGCTTTAAGTTCATCAGTAAACTTATCAGGAAAAGATCTACTGCATCAAGTGACTTTAGAACCTGCACATGACAAAGTCTGAATCTCAACAAGTTATATAATTTGCCTTTTCATGGCATGTTAAATGGATTTAATGCCTATAGATCATGTGGAGACTCAAATGCATCATATGCAGATCCAATGTCAAATCTGTTACAGGGAAAATGTGAAAATAAATATGTGGTTTTTATACATGGCGGATGTCCAGGCTGTATCACAGCTCACATCCACTTATTTAATTTTGTTTTTCACGGTGTGTTTTGTCATGTTTTGTCACAAGGATTTTCAGGATGCGGTGCCCCTCCTGAGGTCCAGGGGGAAATGTGTGTCCCGCTGGTTCCATTTTCGCCTGCAAACCGGCCTCCCTTCCTCGGAGAGGAGGTGCAACCTGATGCAGGCTCCTAGGTGGACACTGGGGTGGCAGCCCAGGTAGAAGCCTTGGAGTGTGTTTGGGTCTCCCTAAGCTTGGGCTAGGGGGGATCATCAATCCTCTAGGCCTATTGTTTGGAGGGTCAGGAAATGGTTATGGGGAGCCTCTCTCTTAAGGGAAGGGCAGCAATACACCGCATCCTTGTGCACTTTGTGTGCCACTTTTACACTTTTTATGCACCTGGATGACAGAAAGCACTTTAAAAAAAAATAAAAATCAAATGTGTTAGAGGGATTATCACTTCTGAAATTGTTTTATATAATAGTCTCTTAAGAAGGTATGTGTTCTTCCAGTCTACTCTATTAGATTAAAATAATTTAAAAACAATAATTTAAAAACAAAGTTATAATATCTGAAATGGTCCCTACAGTACAATAAATAAGACAACTTTTAGTTCATGGTCACCGGTCCCTAGAATCCTTTGAGACTAATAAATAAATCTTTTAATAAAGTATATTTAAGATTTAAAAGTGAAATTTAATATTTGTGAATATTCAGCATTATAAGGTTCACAACTCACTATGATAGCACAGTAAACACAGTACGTAGAGCTACTTGGAAAATTCTGACTATACCTGTGTTATCTTTGTGTGGAGCCCCTGGCCTAATTCCACCCCACCGTGGCTGACCAGGACTTTTCCATCTCTGTAGATATGAACCAAAGCTGAAGCCTGGGGACACAAATGAACAGTGAGTGTAAATGAAACAGTGATAAATAGAGCAAATTAAATTTAAAAAAAATAATGAACGCAAATATAAAATTCCAAAAGGAACTTGAACTCCTACATCCTCTAGTACTTAGTTTCTCAAGCTACGGTACATGTACCCTAGGTGGGAGGTGGTACAGGTATATTGGGCACATTCGGTGCCACAAGTCTATTCTGGCACAGACTTCTTCCTCTCTCTTCAACTGTTAGGGTAAATTAACACAGGGTGGATACGCTGTGTGAAAGGTACACATCCGCCCTATTGGCTGCAGGGAATTCCGGCCCAAAAAAACTCACCAAATTGTGGTGCAGTTTTTCGCCCGGAATGTCCGCTGTGGAAATATTGCAATTTAAAAAAATTAATAAAAAATAAAAAAGGGACGACTATGGCGACATGTCCCTCTGACATCCTGCAGCCCTGGGATGATGTTTCATCCCGTGTGACCGCTGCAGACTTTGATTGGAAGCAGTGGTCACATCGGATGAAAGGTCATCCCAGGAGGCTGGACAAAGAAGTACAGAATTCTGGGTAAGATTTTTTTTCTGAGTTGCGATTTTTGCGGCAGATTTGCAGCTTTTCCGCCCCAAAAATAGCAACATCTGCTGTTTGTTGCAGCTTTTACCTCCCATTGAATTCAACTGGGAAAACCTTCAACAAAAAAGCAGCGATTACGCAAATACAATTGGCATCTGCTGATTAAAAAAATGCACTGCAGGTCGATTTCTGAGAGGTATTTCTGCTTCTCATTTATGCAGCGTGTGGATGAGACAAAACTCATCCACTCTGCTGCTACTGTATTATGCTGTGGATTTTCCGCAACGAAACCCGTTGTGGAAAATCTGCAATATTTACACTTAAGGGCATGGCCACACGTGGCGGATTTCCTCCGCAACTGTCCGCATCAATGCCGCACAGAATCTGCGTTGCAGATTCTGCTGCGGATCTGCCCAAAATGTGCAGTAAATTGATGCGGACTAGCTGCTGCGGACTGCGGTAAAAGTACTTCCCTTCTCCCTATCAGTGCAGGATAGATAGAAGGGACAGCACTTTCCCTTGTGAAAGTCAAAGAAATTCATACTTACCGGCCGTTGTCTTGGTGACGCGTCCCTCCTTCGGCATCCAGCCCGACCTCCCTGGATGACGCGGCAGTCCATGTGACCGCTGCAGCCTGTTATTGGCCTGTGATTGGCTGCAGCCGTCACTTAGACTGAAACGTCATCCTGGGAGGCCGGACTGGAGACAGAAGCAGGGAGTTCTCGGTAAGTATGAACTTCAATTTTTTTTACAGGTAGCTGTATATTGGGATCGGTAGTCACTGTCCCGGGTGCAGAAACAGTTACTGCCGATCGCTTAACTCTTTCAGCACCCTGGACAGTGACTATTTACTGACGTCTCCTAGCAACGCTCCCGTCATTACGGGAGCCCCATTGACTTCCTCAGTCTGGCTGTAGACCTAGAAATACATAGGTCCAGCCAGAATGAAGAAATGTCAAGTTAAAAAAGCAAAACGCATCCGCAGCACACATAACATGTGCATGACAGCTGCGGACTTCATTGCGGAAATTAGAATCTCCCTTGAAGTCAATGGAGAAATTCCGCCATGAGTCCGCAACCAGTCCGCCACTGCTCCGCAACAGACAGAGCATGCTGCGGACACCAAATTCCGCTCCGCAGCCTATGCTCCGCAGCGGAATTTTACGCATCGTCTAAACGAACACTGCTAAATTAAAGTGGAAGTCAATGGAGAAACGGCTCCGCTGCGGATTAACGCTGCGGAGTGTCCGCAGCGGAATTTAAGTGAAATTCCGCCACGTGTGAACCCAGCCTTAGTGTGAACTAGGCCAATAATGCAGGCCGTTTCCATAATCATGGACTGTCTTAGGCTGGTACTGCTATACGTGTACTGTTGTAGGCCTACTATATTAGGGTGCACTTGGCTTAGAAATGTTGAGAGACGCTGCTCTAGGACATTCCATTCTTCATCTTAAAAAGCGGATCTCTAGAATACAGGGTGAATTGAACCTTTAGTACGTCTCATGTGGCAACGTAGAATTTGGACACTACATAAAAACGTAGAACGTCATATCACTAGATGCTCCATATACTGTAGTGTGGATGCATTCACCACTTTAGGCTTGGCCATTCTACACTGTATTCTTTGTAGTTAAATCTGTGACTTTGTAAAGCCACCAAATTATGAGCGGAAAACCATACAGATGTAGCCATCTTTATCTTGACACATTGAATGCACAGTGTCAAGAAACTTTAACTTGACTTTTTCAATGACTTTTGTTGTGTGATATGACGCTGCAGCAGTTAGTTATCAGAGTCCAGATAAACTTGGCTACATCTGTACACATTATATTTTTAGACTTGCACCACTACTGTAGGTGGAGTTCTATCACGAGCAGACATACTTCTATAAAACAAAGTCTGGATTATATAATAGACTATTTAAACACAGGATGCCTTTATCTTCAAACACTGACCTGGTGATACACTTTCTCAACAAAACCAACTGTAAATTTGAGGGGTATAATAGCAATGCCTTTTTTCTTCCAGTAGTTGTCTTTGTTGAATTTTTGGATCTGGCTTCTTCTCTTGGTATAAGAAGACTTTTCCAAACATTCATTCCAGCACCGCATCAGATTTGTGGAGTCAAACTCTTGTTTATAATGTGTCCTTCCAATGTCTTTGTACATGTTCTTCTCCCGAACCTAAAAACATCATAAACTAAAGTTAATGCATATGTAACTTGAAATACCCGGTCTGCTAAGCAACTTATGAATTTCAATGTGCCACATCAATAATAATTATTAATGCTACCTTTTCACAACATGGAGACTTTTTGTGACGCAATTAACGGATTTTAACTATGGAGCTACAGCTGCAATACAAAGCCATACTTTGAGTTGCATACAATCTTGTGGACTGCATCTGTCATTTAATAGTTAAAGGCTATGTACACATTTAAAAAAAAAAAAAATCTTTAATAATAATGTTTGCTGCAACTTTCTATTTACTTTATAAAAAATGTTTACTTTTTAAAATACAGCTTTTTTATCCTGTATAGAGAGCAGCTGTATCTTGCGATAAGACCTGAATCCATCAGGTCAGCGGCACTGACGGGTTCAGTGTCAGCGGGTCCTGCGTGTCTTTTTTTAAAAAAAAGTTTAAAAAGTTAATAAAAATGTTGAATTAAAAAAATATAAAAAGAATATTAAAAGTTTCAAGTTACAAACGCCTTTATCCCCCCATAATAAACCTTTTATTATAGGAAAAAACATTTAAAAAAAAAGTACACATATTTTGTTTTGCCGCGTCTGTAATGACCCCAACTATAAAACTATAATATTGTTTTTCCTGCACTGTGAACGCCGGCATTTTTTTTAAAACAATGCCAGAATCACTGTTTTTTGGTCACCTTACCTCGGAAAAAAAATGAAAAATTGAAAAAAGTGTAGCCCATAATGGTACCAATAAAAAATACAGCTCATCCCACACAAAAAACAAGCCCTTACACAGCCTTGTCGTGGCAAAAAAATAAATAAAAAAGTTATGGCTCTTAGAATACGGCAACCCAAAAAAGAAACAATTTAAAAAATATATATATATATTTTATTGTGGCAACGCTGTAAAACATTAAAAAAAACGATAGGATTATGGCAATACCATATGTATATCAACCCGCAGAATGAAGTCAATATGTCATATATAGTCCACGGTGAACTCCGTAAAAAAAATAAATAATAAATTATAAAAAGTGATCAAAGTCTCATGTACCCCAAAATGGTACCAATGAAAACGACAAATTTTCCCGCAATAAATAAGCCTTCACACAGCTCTGTTGGAGAAAAAAAATAAAAAAAGTTACGGCTCCCAGAATATGAAGACACAAAATGTACAGAGTATGTTCCAAAAGCGGATAAAGATTGGGCACCATTTATCAGTACGACCCTGGCCAGACATCTATGAATTATTATTAATTTACTGCATTATTATACCCTCTTATTGTACCCTGATGTACTCCGCACAGATTACATATGTCCCCACATTATAAACTGCAATGCCCATAAAACCCCAAACAGAACAACTACCAACAGAGCCGGCCTTAGGTTGGTTGGCGCTCTGTGCGGGATTCTCTATTGCTGTCCTCCACAAACCAAAAATTAACCACATATATAGGCACGCACATACTGGAACATAAATACTGCACATACATAGAGGGACATATTTTGACAAACAGGCAAATATATATATATATATATATATATATATATATATATATATACACACACACACATTCTGGAATATATACATACATAAAAGGTAAATATATAGACATACACACAGACACATATTTATATACAGACACACACAGGCACATAAATACACTGACAGGAACATATACAAATACATAAAAGGCACATATATACAAGCACAAAGACACATTTACATACATACCCATATATACCCACACAGGCACATATATACACAGTGTAGATAATGTAGTAGATATCACCTGCAGTCCTATGTAATACCACAGATAACACAGTGATAATTATAGCCACACATATATAAACACACACCAGAGACATATATATTGGCTATATCTCCAAGGGGTTAAATATCTATGTTCCTGCTCATTTCTTTCTGCAAATGTACCTCATTGAAGTAGTCAGTAGACCACACCATGTATAATAACCTAATATATGATCATTAAACAATAGCTAAAAGGACTTGAGGTTGTTAGGAAAGAAGAAACACTATTCTATATCGATAGATTGCCCTGATAAATAACAATAAGTATACCTGGTCGGGAGGCAACCCGCACTTTGTAGCCACCGCATCCATTATGGTCTCTGTAATCAGACCTGTTTGAGGAAAGCCAAATCCACGGAAAGCAGTATTAGAGGGCAAGTTTGTCTTGCAAGCCTTTCCCCGGCAGTTAAGATTGGGGAAGCTATATGCATTGTCCATCTTGAGCAGAGCCACAATTATCACCTGAAACGGGAAGAAAACACCCCAACAATTTAAGCTACAAATTGTCATATTTAATTGATATTCTAATTTGCTTCGTACTAGAAGCAAATGACTAAACATACCTTGACATGGTTATTTCATGAAGGTTTATTAAAGTACTATTGTGGTTGTGATCTTCTATCCACATTTAAAAAAGGCGAAAACTATCCTCTGGGCCACCATCGAGCTATGTTCACATGGAGTTTTTTTTGTCAAGCAGGAAAAAAAAACTGTCTCCAACTATCCATTAGGATTTTGGAGGCCGTTTTTGAAATGTGCTAGTTCATCGGCTGGTCTGCTCGGTTACGCGGCCAATAAAATGGTCGCTAGTTGGCTGCACATCTCCTCGTGTAAACAGGGAGATGTGCTGTCGAAATAATGCCAATGTATGAGGACGAATGATCGTAGTAACGATCGTTCGTCCCCATACATAAAGGATCATTGCTTCTTGTGGAAGGAGCAAATGAGTGTCGATCAATAAGCTGTCTCATTGATCGGCACTGGTTTTGACGTTTTGAATCACTATATGTACTCCTAATAATGATTTTCCTTACAGTAACATCAGTTTATACAATATGTATGATATGGTTACCAGAATAGATTCATCGGGGCTGCATCCTGCATTGGCATAGAAAGATACATCAGCTCCTACAATTTTCCCATCATTCATAAAGCCAACCTGCAACAAAAAAATTAAATGGTCAGATTTAGATAAGCCTGCAGCCAACATTCTGTGGCCAAAAGTAGCCTAGTAAATTCCGTTTTACTTGCACTATACTGTAACTCACTTTGTATATTCCTTTGAAAGGATGTCGGCCGGCGGTCATTAACATATCTTCATTGCGCTCCAGAACACACCTAATAGGTCTTTTGGTTCTGAAACAAATTAATTGTATCACTTAACTAAGAAAATTATGGAGGACAATAGGGCGGCTGCATAGAGTGCTAGATGTTATAAGAATCACACTACATTGTTCTGCCATACATAAGGTGTGGTCCACTTGATGGACGGAGTCCAACGTGGCAGGCAATCTGTAAGTATAAATCCGGTACTGGCTAATTTATTAGTTTAACCACGATGTAGTATGTTCTATCTTTAACAAATAAAAAACAACAGTTCTGCGTCCCGAGGCCAGGAAAACATTGTTGTCTATTACTGCAGTGTTGGTGGAGGGAAGTAGCAAGTTTTCAGGCCCCCAATCCGCCACATCTGTGTCATTATCTAGAAGGGATACATGTTGCTGGTCATGGTTTATATAGTCTTTTGATTCCATAGGTGTGGAAAAGTTGAAATTTTTGTAAAATGTATGTAAAAGAAGTTGGATATACACGAAATACCCAGGAAGCATAGATCGGGTGTATTCAAATGTCGCGGTCATGAACCACAATAACCGCCATTATTCTTCTGTTAAATTGACCTGTTAGATATAGTTCAGCTGACTTACTTTAGAGCAGCCACAGCTGCAGCACTTGCAAATATGCCTGGTTTGGTAATCTTGCCTCCAAATGCTCCACCAACTCTCTTTACATGAGACATGATCCTGTTAGATGGAACATCAAGGATGGCGGCCACTGAGAGCTGCAAATAAAGTGTATAACAAGACGTTTAATGCAAGCAACTTCGCTATTACGCAAATGGATATTTAAACAAAACAAACAAAAAAAACCATGATTTGTTTTTGTCACAGTTCTATTTAATTTGTTCTTGGCATTAACGAAAAGGTAGAGTTTCTTTTTAAACTATTGAAATAAATACTGAATCTATCATTATAGGATACAGTAAATAATACAAGTATTGATCATAGTAAGGGCCTGTTCACATCAGCGTCACCCTTACGTTCCACTAGATCTTCCGTCGGAAGAACCCATCAACGGAAAAGCAAACTGAAACCATAGCTTCTGTTTGCATTACCATTGATTTCAATGGTAATGGTTTCAGTTTTTTTGCCGGAAACCATAGCGCAGTCGACTATGCTATTGTTTCCGTAAAACAAAAACACGGAATCCTTACGGAACGGAAACAAACGGAAACCATTTGCAACGGAAGTATTACCATTGAAATCAATGGTAATGTAAACGGAAGCTATGGTTTCCGATTCCCTTTCCGTTGATGGGTTCCTCCGACGGAAAGGTCTAGCGGAACCCATCAAGGGCGATGGAAGGGCGATGCTGATGTGAACACACTAACATATAGTTAGTATGGTCGAATAAAGATATATGTCCATCAACAGGAGTCACCTGGCAATTTAACTATAAAAATACATTCAGGGTACAGCCTAACGTAGCCGCGGCCGCCACCCAGCTCACTTGTGGTAGACAATGACCTCAAGATTTTGCCAGGTATTATTGGCAAAATCATGGGGTCATTGGCCACCGCAAGTGAGCGGAGTTTCAGCCACCACTATGTTGGATCATATGCAAACACTACTCCCAGTGAAATGAATGAAACAACTATAGAACGTGCAGATGTCAATCACCTGTGCAGTCGTTGGATCCTGTGTAGAGACGTATATATCAAACTCATTATCCTCTCCTTTTGGCACAACAAGAACAGAATTGGTTTCCATATAAAATTGTTCCTGTCCTCCAATATGAACTTCTCCTAGTAAGTAAGAATAATGTATTATAATTCCAATGTATACTATTGATTTAAATTATACAATTCTGGCTGCCCGCAGTGGACACTAGGTGGAGCTCACTGCATACTGTTTTATATTTGAGTTCAATGTGTAAGCAGTATGCAATAAATACTGAATTTTATCATTTAACACTATGGGGGGAATTTATTACTAGTTCTATGCCAGTTTTGTGGTGTAAAAAAAAAAAAGTCAAATAGCCCGAAAATTGCAACGCCATTTTACAAAAAAGTGGGCAGAGCATAGCAGAAGGTAGTGGGGCAACCCGTGGCCTGAAAAAATCACTATAGAAAATTATGTAACTTATTGCGCAAATCTATTTTACTATTTACTTTCTGGCACACAAATGCAACAAAAAAATTCTTATGACGTGTGCGACTTAATATATTAGGCGCATCTTTCCCCAGTGTGTTTCAGTTTAAGACTGGTGTATGAAATGCCAGTCTTAATAAATACCCCCCTATATTAATTAGAAAAAACAGAACTCCGACTGTTATAACAAAATTATCAACCCTCATTTTTGGACCTATTTAGATTTTAAAGAAAAAAAAACAGAAAACTTGGACACTTAAAGTGTAGCTAAACGTTTGACAAACTTCTGACATGTCATAGTGACATGTCAGAAGTTTGGATTGGAGGGGGTCTGAGCACTGAGACCCCCACCGATCACTAGAATGAAGCAGCTGAAGCACTCATGTGAGTGCTCAGCCGCTTCGTGTCTGTTCGGCTTTTTCCGGAAAGCCGATGTATCGGAGTACGGGCTCATAGACTTTCTATTGAGTCCGTACACCGATAAATTTATTGCCAGAAAAAGCCGAACAGACACGAAGTGGCTAAGCGCTCACACGAGCGCCCTCAGTGCTCGGACCCCACCATTCCAAACTTCTGACATGTCACTATGACATGTCAGAAGTTTGTCAAACGTTTAGCTACACGTTAATCTAAAGCATTAAAAGGAATTTAGAAAACTTGCATTGCCATTAAACAACTGAATCCCTCCTTTTCAAGCAGTTGACATAGAAATTGTCATTGAAAAAATAGATTTATATATCTTTAATTTGTAAATTTTACTGTGGTGTCTAGGTTATTGTAAAAGAAAGGTACAATGCACACCAAAAAGTCGTTATCCAAAGATAGATTTTTAATATTCGTAATTATGCCTCCACATGTGGCAAGCCGCCATACATTAAGCGCCACTACGCAGGACCCAGGATATTACAGTGCCTGATGAAGGTCAGAGATGACAGAAACGTCGCACTTAAACTGGCATAATTACGAATATTAAAAACGTATCTTTGGGTAACGACTTTTTGGCGTGCATTGTACCTTTCTTATACTACACGGGTTGGGCCCCTACGAATGCACCCATACGAAACCTAGTGCAGCCTGAACACCTTCAAATCCATAGGTTATTGTAAAGATATCTTATTGCAGTCAACTTACCTTCAAGGATCTGGTCAGCCATTTTAAAAGCTTCCTCTACATTTCCATGCAAAATTTGTTTGGAAGGTTCGAAGAATGAATTGTGTTTGATGGCATCCTATAAATGAACAATTCGCAATGTGACCATGACAAGTAGAGGAGTCCGTTTCCAGAGCAGATTTATATAATATGTATCATTCGCATGCATTTAGATAAGAAGCAACAGGAGCCTCACAAGTCACACTGCTTGTTAGGTGGTTAACTGGTAACTATTTTTTTGCGCCCCAAGTTCTGTATTCAGGTCCCTTTCAGAATAAGTCATAAGATAATGCCAACTGTGATGTGTGATGTGAGGTTTTGCAATTCCCTTATATAAATTCTGCTTCCTACTAATTGCAAATGAAGCCAGAATTGATTATATCCAATAGAACATACCGTAAAAGCGTCTAAACAAAGTACAGGGAGCATCACAATACACTACCTCCACTGTGAGAATAAGTGGTGCCTGGTCTTTATAGCTTATCTTTATTATTGCTGCTGCTCTTCTCGCATGTTCGGGAGTGTCCGCAACTACTGCGCATATTATTTCTCCCACACAAACAACCTAAAAGAAGCATAAAGATGTAAATAGAATTGAGAACGTTTGTTCAAGCAGTCTTAATAAATAATGAACAGAGCAAAAGCCCAACTTCACAACTATTTTTTTTTAAATTCTATTGCTGCAATGCATATAAAATGAAAAATTAAGCAACTTTGCAGCTTTTATAGACCATCATACTGTGTCTACAGCTCCTATTCAGACGTATATGTATCCATGGTAACAGAATTCAAACAAACCCTGTGTAGTTTAAGAGTATGTTCACACTGAGTTTTTTGCAGGCAGAAAATTCTGCCTCAAAATTCCATCTGAAATTTTGAGGCAGATTTTGATCTGCCTGCACGCGTTTGCCGCGTTTTTCACAGCGTTATTCGTGTCGGTTTTCGCCCGCGGCCATTAAGCACTGCGGGCAGAAAACGCAGTGACATACGCTTTCTCTGCCTCCCATGTCAATGGGAGGTCAGAGACGTAAACGCCCGAAGATAGGGCATGTCGCTTCTTTTTCCATCGAGACTGTTTTTCCGCTCGTGGGAAAAAACGCCTCCATCTCCCATTGAAATAAATGGGAGGCATTTTCGACCGTATTATGGCACGTTTTCCGACGCGGTTTCCACGACCAAAAAAATGTGTCAAAAAACTCTGTGTGAACTGGCCCTAAGACTGCAATCATACTCTCTTCCATCTGTACCCTTCTTGCTAACCTATCACATATACAGTGTATTAGCATGAAGTCGAGGTTGGATGGAAGGGAGTAGTGATTGCAGGGTGAGAGTACACAAGGTTTGTTTGTAGTATGAACAACAACTTTGGACACAAAATGGCAGAAAATATTTTTTCATTTGGACGGCAGAAGAAGAATGTGGTCAACGAATGGGGGACATTCAGGAACTTTAATTTATTAAATTTAAAGCTAGGGCCACACAACGAATGAAAATCATGGAAGAATCAAATAATGTCCATTATATTTATACTACTATATTAAAGTGCAGTAGACCATCAATATTGATATTCTATTTCTTTATTGTTCGTGACATTTATATTTCATAGAAACATTTTTCATTTAGACAGGAAGCGAATTGGTCTTCAATGCGCAATTTAAAAACTATGTGCCACATGCTAATTAAGGCACCTCCTGGGCCGATTGGTCTAGGAGTAACATGTGGTTAGCTCTCTGCCAATCAGGCCGTAATCAGCATATGGCGTGTGTTTTTAATTGATGGGCCGAATTGGAACAATCGCACCAGCTGAATTACATTATAAAGTGAATTTTATAGATGGTCTTTATTATCAGGTGTCTGGCACAGTGACAGAGTTTTTAAAAAAAGTACCAATTGACAAAGCAGCCCACAGATGCCATTGCTCAGTCAACTGTACGTTTGACCACAACATATATTTAGGATCACGCACAGTAAAAAATATTTACAAGTAATAGGCATATAAAATTATAAAAAATAGAAAATAAATAAGAAGCATTTTAGGACATCCGCCTATCTGTTAATTGGCTATTAAAATTTATGGCTGACTACCAGTCAAGAAAGCCCAAACAGGACTGTTGGTTATCTGTCATTTGCCTAATCCAAAAAAAAGAATTAAAAATAAATAAATACACGTCGAATAAAGGTCTGAATATCAGGAGAAAAAGGTTTGGCATGGGCTATTTATCTCCTGTGTATGGCCAGCTTAGACTTTTAATACTGAATTTCAAGAACATCAAGTTTTTTCATTTAACATTGCACCAATTATTTACCTCCTCCTCTGAAAATAATGGACCTTGTCCGGAGATATCATTAGGTCCAGGGACATCCTTTGCTCTTATTATGTCAACCACACCAGGACTTTTGAGAGCTTCGGATGCATCTATTGACCTAAAGGAATAATTACAATTTCATCGTTACACAATGGACTGTTGTACTATACATGTGGAAGCACATAAGAGCCAGCCAAGTAAGCGTGACGTATTTAAACACTAAAAGACCTCGAGGATGCCGGTCACAGGATCCAGACATTTGTCCCTCCATCCTGGTCCTACTCTCTTCAGATCCCGTATACTGTAGCTCTTTTACGCTGTTAATTGTACCATGTGACCTGACTGAAAGTAAAAAACTTCCAATAGTTTTTAGAATCCTCTATTCCCTAATTCTCTATCCTGTTACTCTCTGACATTGGTGACATAGATGACTAACTTTTTTTTTTTAATCCCCCATTGTTCTGTCCCATTCCTGACATTTGCTTACAATTGATCATGTACTAAACCTGTCGACCATTGACTTTCTTGCTTGCTGTCTGCCACTAACCACTAACTGACACGGATCTCTCTGCTGATTTATATCTGATCTATTATAGATAGGCTGCGTAAAAGCACAATGTATCCGCACTGGGCACCGCAGGGAATTCTGGACAAGAAAAACCACACTAAATTGTGGTGCAGTTTCTTGGCCCGGAATGTCTGCTGCGGAAAACTGCATATGTATAAAAAACAAAACAAAGAACACCACATGCTTAGCCTCTGACGTCCTGCAGATTGGCCTCCTGGGATGATGTTTTATCCTAGGTGATCGATGCAGCGGTCACATGAGATGAAACGTCACCCCCAGGAGGCCGGCCTGGATGAAGACGCACAGAATTCTGGCCAACTATAAGATTTTAATTTTTTGTTGCGTTTTTTTGTGGCAGAATCGCAGCTTTTCTGCTGCAAAACAACCTGCAACATCTGCTGCTATTTGTTGAGGGTTTTAACGCCCGATTGAATTAAATGGGGAAAACATACGTTAAATTTTTTTTTAAATAAGCGATTCCGCAAATCCAATTAACATGGTGTGGATTGAAAAAAAAAAACACACCGCAGGTAAATTTCTGAGCGTTTTTTGCTGCTCATTATTTATGCGGCAAAGTGGATGAGATTTGTTTAAATCTCATCCATTTTGCTGCTACTGTATTATGCTGCAGATTTCATTCAATGCAGCCATGATTTTTTCATTCGAGTGGCTGCATTGAGCTTACCTATAGCTATTGATCAATGAATATACATCTCAAAGAACCCATATGCATTAGCCTTTACTGTACTCCCTAGAGAATCACTGTAGAAAGTTATTGGTATTATTTTAAAATTAAAGGAGGTTGGTAAAAGGTTGTCTTATGACCAAATATAATATTAAAATAATTTTGAATAAAAGTAGCCACATTTCTAAAAATATTCTAACATTGAAGCACTTTGCATGGACTTGCCATAACATGCTCCTAAAAAAGGATACCCATGTAAAAGCATAAATCTCACAGATGTACCCAAATAAACGCAGACCTATTTTTATAATCTCAAATTAAATCTCTTCTCCCTATGGCCCAGAATCCAAATACCACAAGTAAACACGGCCACCCATGTGTATTTTTATAACCAATTTATCTCACGCTAATGGTACGAATACTATAATTTTGTGCTCCTTGACGGGCTTCAAACATGAGCGCACTGCGTAGTCTCTATGAAAAGTTTCATATAAATGGCACTTCCAGCTTTACCCATATGCAGTACTACAGTGTCCGTCAGGGTCGGAGCTGCTGTATAGAATACATTTTATCCATTTTCTTTGTGTCCCCCAAATCATTGGACCATAATTGGACAATTTTCCATTAACAAGACATTTGTTCAGTATCATGAACAGTGATATAAACAATTACTGTATCTGTACACACATTATATTCAGACATGGTGACCGAATACTTTTCATCATTGGGAGCTTTGAGCAACATTCATGCGGCTTATTGTAAATGATAGATGTATGGCATGGTACCAGTAATGGATGTCTACCTCTACTAGCTCTAGATCAGAGAATTCATTACTTGTCTTATGTACTGGATAATACTAATGCATACTCATTATATACACACACATATACAGAATTGGTTTGTATGAGTGATGAGGGAAGGGTGTCAATTGAATTGACACCCTAGCAGTAAACCTACGATGACAATGCAGATACATTCATGGCACACTCAACAATAAAAATATAAAACATTAGGTAGCTCATGGATGAGATACATTAGCATGACTTGCTGTCTACCAGATGTAGAACTTCCACTATGACCCTATTACTTACACAATCTTTGCATGGGCTTTTGTGCTGGTTGCAAAGGCTAAGAAAAGTTCTTGATCCACAGGTGGCATGTCATCTATGTACACGGCTTCTCCAGTGGCCTGCTTAATGCCAGACTGATGTACTATTGGGCGGCCTACCGGATCTTGCCCTGGCTGCTTGGCGTTAGCTTCCTATGTAATACACAAAAATGCGCGATAGTAGTAACACGGAATTTATCAGTAAAAAATATTGAAAATCCCATGCTTTAAAGAACTTTAATAGCATAAATGTTATGTATTTATTCATACGTATGTTTTGTACTATAATAGCCTGAAATAATTGACTCAACACTAAAAATATTACCTGGAAAATCTGTATAGTTTTTGGTACTTTTGTCTCAAAACTTTTGATGGCACTGAGGTGTTCTGAGGCCTTGACAGAAGATTTGATCTAGAAACATTGCCAAGAAATAAAATATCAAGAGTGACATATAATACATATTATATATATCATACACAGACTCTGGTTTTTAACTTTGTAAAACGGAATAGTCTCAGAACAAAAAAATCTTAGTGAAAATAAATTCTTCCCTTTTCATAAATGCATACAAATGTGTAAAAACTGCAAGCTAGGATGGTAGACCCCTGACAGACTGTAGATTTCTGTAGATTCTGATAGATTAGAGGGAAGTCATATTTAATGTGGTGCAGTCATCCTAAACTTGGATGGAGTAAAGCCACTTCACCGTCTGAGAAGAAACAGACCGTCTGCTTGAACACTCGTTTTTGTTGGTCTTTTTCTGGAATTTTAGTCCCTTTTGGAGTTTGAGATGTTTGGAACTACCCTTATAGAAATACAGCTTGGAGAGAGGTTTAAATGGGATTGAATCATGCAATACTTGCAAATATAGTTGCAATTGAAGGATTACTCCAGCCAAATAGATATACTGTGCCCTCACGTCCATGAACTCCTGTTTGGATTAGAGGCAACATCTTTATCTGAACTACCCTGCCCCTCCACGGGTCAACCCCCTATCCTGATTGTAATATAAACAATTGTTATTCTTTGTTTGCTCCCGGTTTACAGGGACCCCTTATTCCCCATCCTTAACAGACTTTAAAGCCTTTCTTGTATACTCCTCACACCACACTGCCTCCGCTCCACAATTTTCAGTCTCTAGTTTCAACTCACCAATCCAGGTTCTCCTGTCAGATTTGCATAAATGGGCAACTAAGCTCAGCATACCCCTTGCAGATAAGGAGAAAACTAAGGCATGTGTGTTAGCGTACTCGCTCTCTATTACTTGTAGAGCTCAGGAGCACAACTACAAAATTCTCTCGAGGGTCGTCCTTTTTATATCTACCAGTACTAGACAGTTGTTGAAGATGTATAAGCAATGTGGGCTCCTGATTATATATCCGGTGGTATTACCCTCTTTTGCAACTTTTTTGATCTCAAGTCTTTTCAGTAGGAGAACATCTTTGTGAAACCATCATTCCACATTCTGCCTCATTGGCACTTATGTCAATTGGCCATGGTTCCCTGTCCTCTCTTTAGAAAAGCATGATCCTACACTATATTTTAGTCGTAGCGCGAATGACTCTTTCCTTCCATTGGTGATCTGGAACTCCCCCATCTAGTGCAGAGTGGGCTAGAGAAGTGAATGTAATTACGCAAAAGGAAGAACTCATAGCTGATCATTCTGAACAGAACATCAAATCTTTATGCAGTTGCCCTGTATAGATCTCATTCAGATCCCCTGCTGATTTTACTACTCCCTTCTAAGTCATATGATTCCTACCCCCCTTCTTTGGTTTTTCATTTGTTTTTTGTGGTTTTTCTGGTACTTCTATATTAGCCTATTCTTACCTTGTTTCATTGGTACAATCTACCTTGTTTTATCTTAACATTTATTGCAATGACTATCTTACGGTACACATTTTGGCGTACTGTTTTATTCTATTTTTCATAAATACTGTATATACTTCTCCTGTATATCTACTTTAGAATAGATGAAGTATTGTATTAACATAAGGTCTCAACTATCTTACGCCCTATTTCTTTTTTTCCCCTTGTACGATTATTACCTATTTCATCGGTTTGTACTTTAGTTCATACGTAAATCCTTCAATAAAAAGTATTAAAACATAAATACCCTATTCTATATAGTTTTTGGAGTGTGGGAGTAAATCGGAACACACGGAGGAAACTCGGGGAGAACATATAAATTTACAAACGTTGTCCTTGGTTAGATTTGAACCCAGGACTGTTGCATGTACTGTTTTACATAGTAGAGGTAAGCAGCACTTTTGGCCCAGAGAGGGAAGCGGAAGAGTTTATAATGGATGATTAATAATTGCTAAGTTTATCAAAAATATAATTTCATCCCAACTCAAGGGAGAGAGGAAATTTTTGAGTATGTTTCCTTTCGCCTATACTGTAGTGGGTTAAATTCCCTTTTTTCTCTCGCAGACAATAGATATGGAAAAACTGATCATCCAATTTAGATTTCTGTTTTTTTCTTTTTATTTGAATTTCAGCTTTCTATTATTAGTTTAATTACAAGTTGTGTCGCCCCCCCCCCCTACTATATTTTTTTCTATGCTCTGAGTATTCAATGTAGGATCACACACAGCCTTTTCCTGGTCAGACACTTATATAACTGCATTAAATACTCTTAAAGTGTAGCTAAACATTTGACAAACTTCTGACATGTCAAAGGGACATGTCAGAAGTTTAGATTGGTGGGAGTCTGAGCACTGAGAACCCCACCAATCACCAGAACGAAGCAGCTGAAGCGCTCATATGAGCGCTCAGCCGCTTTGTGTCTGTTCGGCTTTTCCGGAAAGCCAATGTTTCGGAGTACGGGCTCATAGACTTTCTATTGAGTCCATACACAGATACATTTATTTCCAGAAAAAGCCTAACAGACACGAAGTGGCTGAGTGCTCACACGAGTGCTTCAGCTGCTTCGTTCTAGCGATTGGTGGGGGTCTCAGTGCTCGGACCCCTACCAATCCAAACTTCTGACATGTCACTATGACATGTCAGAAGTTTGTCAAACATTTAGCTTCACTTTAATATATTGTGGACTTTACTGCCATAAGTACAAATGCAACTTACAGGTTTATCCAGGTTCTGCTGGACTTCAAGATAGAATTTGAAGAGAAAACTGACGGTCAGAGACCTCCTGTATTCTACCTTTCCCTCAGTGGCGGAAGGTGAAATAGTTATCTCATTTAGGATCTGCCTGTTGGCTTCAGCAAGCATCTCATCATCCCAATGCCTGAGGAGAACGATACAGAAACTCATAAAAACTCATACAATAGGAGTCTTACCCAAACTATATAATCTCAAA
Organism: Rhinoderma darwinii; assembly: GCF_050947455.1. Classification (NCBI taxonomy): domain Eukaryota; kingdom Metazoa; phylum Chordata; class Amphibia; order Anura; family Rhinodermatidae; genus Rhinoderma; species Rhinoderma darwinii. The sequence goes on from NC_134692.1 coordinate 55,724,601, forward strand.
TAATTACATTAAAAGCTATGTACACCTTTGAAACTTTTTTTTTTACTTTTTGAGATACAGCTGCTTTTTATTTTGTAAACAGAGCAGCTGTATCGTGCGCTGATGCCTGAATCCTTCAGGTCAGCAGCACTGACAGGTTATGAACTTAGATTTGATTGGTAACAGCCCGATCCTGCGTGACACGCAGGACCTGCTGACGCTGAACCCGTCAGTGCAGCTGACCTGACGGCAGTAGTGTAACTACCTCCGTAGCAGCCTACTATGGGGTCCGCTACAGCTATGGCTGCTACAGCAGCAGCGGCGAGACATTCAATATTCCTTAGGACGCAGATACTGTTGAACACTATAGCAAAGCTGGGAGGTATCCCCCTGCTCTGCCTTTTACTAGGCTACATGCCACGTTCGGCCTGCAGCCGACCAGGCGCAGGGACAGAAACTTTGCGCAGGCCAGCATGATGACATCACTGGATCACGCCGGCCTACGCAAGGATCCCATTGGCATTGTGGAGCAGCTCCGTTCGGGGCATAGGTGAGTACAGTTTTTTTGTTTTACTTGTTTGGGGGCTGTATGGCACCCAGGGGAGGGGAGGAAGGACCCAGTCAAAAGTTTGCTATGAGGCTCAGTCTTTCCTAGTTATGCCCCTGCCTGACGGATACAGATTTCAGCGCTAGATAACAGCTTCTCTGTATACAGTATGCAAAGCAGCTGTATCTCAACTCATGATTAATGTTTCAGAAGGGAACACAGGTATAAAATTTCTGGAATACCATAACACTCCCAAATATTAAAAATTAGGCTTGGGTTTGTGGAAATATCACTTCAAAGATATTTTTTACATTCTGTGTGACAACAACAACATTCAATCACTGCAATTCAATGTTGCTACACAATAAAACAAAGCCCAAAAAGGGGACCTTGCTATTGTTTTTTATTGCAGTGTATTGTACTTTAATGGAGTGAATGATTTTTAGTCAGTGTATACCAATATATAGTGCTCGTGCCAGATACGGATGTATCCATGCACGCTCAATAAATATGAGATTATATATATATATATATATATATATATATATACATATATATATATATATATACACATATACATATATATATATTAAAGTAAGTGAAGAAGGGCATTTGAACATCTAAGAATAGTAAATGGGCCCCTTGCTCACTAATCGTTCATTATGGAATGTTCTACATGTGACCAAATGCTTTCTAAGTCTCACAAGAAGACACCAAAGGAATGCTATTAGTTTAGATCTGGGCTAGTTCTGTCCGTACATGCCATTATTGTAGTTGCGAATAATTTTGACATAGGTCCAAATGTATTACCAATGTCCTCAAAAGATAGATATATCAATCTATATATATTTCTTACCTGCCTATAAGAGCCAGACAGGTGTTCTTTGCAGATAATGTAGTAGGGCCAATACCACCATAGAAAATGGCAATTTCTTTAATCACATCTGTGCCATCATTAATCTGTACTTGCATTCCAGCATTGACAATGGCGAAAGCATTTTCTTCTCTCTGGGCTTGTCTGAATGCAGACACAAATTGCCTCTGGGTAAAAGCACAAAACAATAAGGGCAAAAATATAGGCAAATACGGGCAAGAAAAACATTATGAACGCAGCAGATAGATGTAAATGAAAATCTTATAAAGGCTGACGTTTGCATACGGGGGCAACAGTGGTACCCATCGCAGTACATCTTTGCATCTTTAAATCATCATTGAACAAAAATAAATTTTCTTGTAGACCCATATCCTGTCATTCAATACAAAAGTCCCGTTCCAAGATGGATAAATGTGCAACAAGAAATTTGTATCGGAGTGAGGTACAGAGGTTATTCACATCCAAGACACAAGTATTCTGTCTAGAGGTATCAGTCATTCACGTCCAGTTTATACAAGTATCTAGAATTGTTAGTGACAATGCAACTGAAGTATGAGATTAGAAGAGATGTTGGGTAGGTAGTGGGGATAACCCATGTATCTCCTTAGAAGCAGAAATTATTATTTTGTCATTACTAACAAATTACACATGATCGAAACAAAGGGTGGCTTTGTAAAAAATAACTACCATTCAGAAATACAGAAAATTAAAACAATCCACAAACATTGGAGCCGTTTAACCCCGTGGGGACACAGCCAATTTTCCATCGACATAGCCGTATGCTTGTTTTTTTTTTGGACAAGTTGTCGTTTTTAATGGTACCATTTAATGTATCAAATAATGTACTGGGAAAGTAAAAAAATGGAGTGGGGTGGAATGGGAAAAAAACAAAAACCCAAACGATTAAATTATTGTTCTTTGGGTTACGTCTTTTTAAATCGTTCCCCATGCGGCATAAAAAAAATGTTCACTTTTTTCTGCAGGTCACACTGTCACAGGACGAGAATGCTCCTCCTAATGCAGCAAGCACCCAACGCTCAGGATGAGTATTCTCATCCTGTGTTGGCAAACAGTTAAGAGAGAAAATGTGTAAGGTCCGTGATTACGGCACGGACGAGCCGCGGATTGTCACTCGCATTTTCGTGCCGAGCTCACATTAAAAAGTATAGTAGCACAGTCCGTAAATGCAAAAAGTAGGACATGTCCTATCTTTTGCCGGTCATTTCTTCGCCCCGGACACGTACCCATAAATATACGGGAAGGTGTCCGTGGCCCGAAGAAATGAATGGATCCATAATTGCGGATACAAATTACAGTCGTGTGCATGAGGCCCTACCAATAATCTGCAAGGATGCCACTTTGCTGTCTTCAGTATGGGCACCAATGCACTTGGAACCCCTTTTTTAAAAAAATCCACATAGTCAAGGCAGTGGCAGGGGAGGTGAATACACATCCTTATCTGTGTGTATAGTGCTACTATTTTGCCTAATCTAGGAAGCTCAAAACCAGGAGCATCCACCTATTGTGTCTGCTCTGGTGGCCAGTGTGAAAACGTGACTATTTCAAGATTTAAAAAAACACCAACAAAATATTTTCTGATTATACATTCTCTAGAAAATTGCATGGGGCAATAGTACAACACTGTTGTCTAAGTAAGTAAGGCATAGTGACATAGTGACATACTATATATTATATTTGACGATTGTTGAATTAGAACCAAATTCTACCCAGTAAGGAATGAACATACATACATACATACATACATACATACATACATAAAGAATACAGCAGAGCAGGCGTAAATGCTCCTGTACCTAGGATTTGATTTTTTCCGCTTTCACTAAATTTCATCATTTAAAACCAACCTTTTTAGAATACGGGATAAGAACAGAAAGTAAGACTTCTCCAGGCTTTAGAGCAGATGCACCTGTGAAAAATGCATCATTCAATGGGATTGTTCTTGAACCTCCTATATGTAGGGGGAAAAAAAGGAACACAAAAGTTAAAAAAATTACATTACCATTATAAAGTGGAAAGTTTGGGAACCGTAGCCAAAATTCCTAGAGAAACTTGTTTGGCTAGTATTCTATAATAATAATATTAATAATAATAATAATAATAATAATAATAATAACAATAATTAATTAATAAAAAATAAAAAAATAAAAAGAAAGACATTAAATTTATGCTACCCAGATATGCATGTTTTGTCCTGTGGGGGGGGGGGGGGGCAGTACTATAAGAATTATTATTTGTATAGTTTGTCAGGATAAACTTTGAAATGGCCTTGATAAGGGACATCCCCCATTTCAGACCCATAGGGCCAGGATCACACACAGTTTTGATGCTCTTTTTGGTTCAGTTTTTTGAGCCAGAGCCAGGAGTGGATCCAAAAGGAAGGAAAGATTTAAAGAAAAAGTCTGATGCATCTCCTTTCTTGTATTCACATCTGTATTTACGAACACTAGAGAGGAAGACCCCGATAGTTGGTGGGAAAAATAACGATCAATACAAAAGGATGCCTGCCGGCAACAAAAGCCCTGTTTTCCAACTATAAATGGATTTAAAATAACAAAATTTTATTGTGCTATTGTAGCAAAGGACAAACTACACGGAAATGAAGAGATTTATGTCCGTTGCTGACATTGACCAGCATAGTGCAATGTATAACAACGCTTTGATGGAGGTACAGAGTGTCAGCGGCTGCAGGACGCCGCACTCCATCCCACAGGTATAGTATCAGAGGTCAGCAGGAACATATGTTAAAATGTCAAAAAGAGCCCCCCCAGCACTATGCTGGTCAATGTCAGCAACGGACATAAATCTTTTAATGTCCGTGTAGTTTGTCCTTTGCTACAATAGCACAGTAAAATTTTGTTATTTAAATTCCATTTATAGTTGGAAAACAGGGCTTTTGTTGTCGGCAGGCATCCTTTTGTATTGACATCTGTATTTGGCTCAAAAAAACTGAGCCAAAAAATGCATCAAAACAGTGTGTGGGATCCTGGCATAAGAGTAAATTCACATGCAGCAAATTTGTTGCAGAAATTTCTGCAACTGAAATGCATTTCCATCCATTTGAATTGGGTTGTTTTGGCGACAAGCACATGGATATCTGCAAGCTCGATTCAGATTAATGGAACAGACGCAGAAATTTCTGCAACAAATGTGCTGAATGTGAATATACAGTGCCCACCAAAAGTTCCGGAACACCATCATAACTTTTGAACGGCTCGAGTTAGAGGGTTAAAATTTGGTCGGATTTAATGGGGTCATAAAATCTACCAGTTAACGCAAAAAAAACCTTGGGGGCGGTGCGATGGGCGGGGGCAGCAAAATCTTAAATGGCACGGGGGGGGGGGGGGGCTCTAGTGGGGGCTCATTTGAAAGCTCTTTTCAATACGAAAACAATGCCGCAATCAATTTTGAGATATTTAACGTTGAAATTGTCATCTTCATTATCGGCTACCACCGGTGTTAGCATTACCCAAAATGTACCGCGCAAGTAAAATCCTAAATGTGTGTGGGCGCGTGTGCGTTTGTGTGTGTGAGCTTGGGAATGTCACATCAAGGTGACTTTAAATTACGTATTATTACAATCGGCCTCGGCGATACAAAATGGATATTGTCTACGATTGTAACATGATTTCATGTGTACACATTTCGGTAGTCGCTTGTGAATTTGCGAGAGCGCTAATTCGGAGAGTAATTTTCATTTTTGTACATTTCTATTGTCATATCAAAAAATGCATTTGACCGAAATGGAAAGGATCACTTTATTGATGATGAGAGGGTATGGCGAAGAAAAAATAAGATCCTATCGAGAAGTAGCGGCTTTATTCAATGCCACTTATCCTATCCGTGATCCAATTTCATTGTCAACTGTTAAAAGAACTGTTCATCATTTTGAAAAAACTGGTTGAATTAAAGACGCACCAAGATCCGGAAGACCCAAACATGCTAGTAATGATGAAAAAGCTTTAGATGTTCTGCTCACTGTACATGGCAATCCTCATACATCTGTCTTGAGTGGAGCACAACAAAATGATATCAGCGCCACATCAGTCCGTCGAATTTTGAAGAGGCATCATTATCATCCTTATATGTCTAGTTCAGGAGCTCTCCGAAGATGATTATGACAGAAGAGTGGAATTTTGCGATAATCATCAGATTTTCAGCTGGACCTGTTTTTTGGATGAAGCTATGAAGCTAAGTTTGAACTAAACGGTTCTGTAAATCGTCAGAACATGAGGTATTGGGTAGACGAAAATCCACATTGGATGAGAGACAGTCATAACCAGTATCCTCAGAAGGTTAACGTTTGGGACGGAATATTGCTCAATAATTTTGTAGGACCGTTTTTTATTGAAGGAAACATAAATGCAGAAAATTACTGCAATTTGCTAAGAAACCATGTGATACCGGCTATTCAAAATATTGCTGGAGAAGCTTTCCGCAATGTTTGGTATCAGCAGGGTGGAGCTCTGGCTCATTTTTCTCTCCGAGCTCGAAATATTCTGAACGATTATTTTCCTGATCAATGGATTGGTAGAAGAGGCCCGATAGAATGGCCACCGAGATCACCAGATCTGACCCCATTAGACTTTTTTTTACTGGGAGTATTTAAAACTAAAGTCTATGAGACTAGGATCGCAAACTTAGACGATCTGCAGGAAACAATAGTGAACATTTCGAATTCATTCACACCAGATGTTATAAATAACGTTATTGACACGTTATTGACACGTTTTACGTTCGCTTAGGACACTGTAAAGTTGTTGAAGGACATCAGTTCGAACATTTGATTTAATACAGTAATTGCTATGTTTGTACTAATACACATAATACATGTCTTCGGTCTTGCTTTGGTTGGCCGGATAACACACTCACACACACACACACACACACACACACACACACACACACACACACACACACACACACACAGCGCAGGGAGGGTTTGGAGTCGTTAAATGCCGGGGGAATGATGAACCCCGGGGTCCTTATCTCGGGCTGTGTACACACACACACACACACACACAAAAGTGAGAGGCAAGGGGACTCACATTAATCTAGCACCCCGATGAGATGTAAATCCGACCGTGCGACCTCCGCGCGGTACATTTTGGGTAATGCTAACTCCGGCGGTAGCCGATAATGAAGATGATAACTTTAACGTTAAATATCTCAGCGAAAAAAAATCCTCCACTCGACCCCCCGTGCCATTTAAGATTGTGCTGCCCCCGCCCATCACACCGCCCCCAAAGGGCTGGGGTTTTTTTTTTAACGTTAACTGGCAGATTTTATGACCCCATTAAATCCCACCAAATTTCAACCTTCTACCTCGAGCCGTTCAAAAGTTATGAGGGTGTTCCGGAACTTTTGGTGGGCCCTGTATATCAAATGTGCTAATATTCCTCACTATTTTATGATCTTTGCTGGAAACATTCTTGTTTACATCCAGGAGCTGAAATCTGTGCTTCTCACATGCAGTAGCTGTATGGAACGCTACAACAGAGAGCTCTGACCAAACCATGTACATGATGTACCAGTCAGATGTGACCAGAACAGGTTTTCTATTTCTGGATGTAATGAACAACATGTTTATTCATTGACCGCAGAAGCAGAAATCTTGAAAATACTGAATAATGAAATCACAAAGACTATCATACATTTTGCTTTCATTAATCAGGAAAGGCCTTTAACCCCTAACGACCGCCGTAAATACGGCATCCGCTCAGGGTAGTTCTTATGAAGCGCAGCCTTTTCATGCGGGCACCTTAGAAGTTGTTTCCCCCAAATCAGGCGCTCTGCTCCTGAAGCCCAGGCTGACAGCTAACAGCTTCGGGTATCAGGACAACAATCGGAGACCAATAGCAGTGGTCTCCGGTCATGTGATACGGCCCGTTTAACCCCTCAGATGCGGCTGCCTCTTAGTGGTTTTAGAGGAGGAGGGGCTCCCTCTCACCTCATCGGCAAGTAGGTCTGCCTTAAGTTAATGCCTGTTGGCCTAACAGATGCCCGTCAGTTTTACACAGACAGGCAATAATACACTGCATTACAGAAGTATTGCAGTATATTATAAAAGCGATCAAATTACATATAATTGGTATCGCTGCGTCCACAACGACCCAAACTACAAAACTATTAGATTTAACCCGCACGGTGAATGCCGTAAAGAATAAAATGAAAACCATTGCCAGAATTGCTGTTTTGTATTCATCCTGCCTTAAAAAAAGTTTGATAAAAAGTGATCAAAAAGTCACATGTACTCCTAAATGGTACCAATAAAAACTACAAGTCGTCCCGCAAAAAGATAAGCCCTCATAGATATATCAGCAGAAAAATTTAAAAAAAGTTATGGCTCTTAAAACAGGGTGACACAAACAAATACATTTTGAAAACAAAAAGGTTTACTGTAAAAAGTAGTGAAACAAAAAAAAAATGTATATAAATTTGGAATCGCCGCAATCGTAACGACCCGCTGAATAAAGATATGTTATTTATACCACATGCAAACGGTGTAAAATTTTACGCAAAAAAAGAATGGTGAAATTTCAGGGTTTTGTTCCATTAAACTAACAAAAAAAGTTAATCCACTATATGTACCCCAAAATGGTGCTATTAAAAAATACAACTTGTCCCGCAAAAAACTCCCCAAACAAACAAGTACTCATACAGCTATGGTAATGGAAAACGAAAAAAAGTTATAGCTCATTGAATGCGACCATAGAAAAACTTTAAAAAAAATAGCTTGGTCATTAAGGTTACCTTCGGTATTAGGGGTTAAGGTTAGTTTTACTACTTCATTTTTTTGCAGTATCTTATTGGTTTATTTATTTTAAATGCAGATCCATGAAAGGATTCGAATCATGTTTCTGGGACCTAAACTCATGTTTACGTTTTTTTTTTTGTTATTTTAAGAAGCACTCCAGTTGTTTTTTTTTGTGAAGGCCTGAATGAAACTCACTATCATTTCCCAGTTGTAGGTGAAATCACATACTCTTTTTCCCAATTTGCCCAGTTCTGCATGGGTTAAGTTTGTCACGTGACTTTACTCTGACTAGCTGCCTGGAACAGATTACGTTCAGTCACAAAAGAACTGAGACATCTGGCAGCAGGTAGCTGCCCCACAGTGTGAGGCTGCATTGGTCCGCACAGGAAATAACTACCGCCACACAGAATAAAGCAGGAGAAGCATCCAAGATGGCGGCTGGCCCCATTAAAAATGGCTGAGAAAAAATTGATATACCGTATTTTTCGGACTATAAGACGCACCTGACTATAAGACGCACCCAGGTTTTAGACAACAGAAAATAGGAAAAAAAAATCATATTTTACTACTTTTACAAAGAAAAAACTATTGGTTAAAAAAATAATTTGTTCGGTTTCACCACATTCTGAGAGCCATAACTGTTATATATTTTCATCATTTGAGTGGTGTAACTTTAGTTGTGGTTTGTAATACATGTCCTACAGTGCATTTCATAGTGGAAAACAAAACAAAAACAAAAAAACACTGGATCACTTCTGTAATCACAGGGTTAGTGGAAGATGGAGTGAAAGACAATCAAACTGACGTCATTAGGCTTTCTGACAAACTGGGGGACATGGAAGAATATACTGAAGGGAATTAAAAAGAAAAAAAACACCCTAAAATAGATGTGCACTGAGTGTTCAATTCGGACGCACCAACGAGACATTTGTGTTGTGCATCATTTACCATATATTTTATCATTAATCCGCAGCACAGTTACCTTTAGATGCCAAGTTCAGCATGGCGCCCCCTGCAGCAAGAACAGGATTTAGGTCGCTTGTTGCACCTTTGCTGATGACATGTCCTCCTAGAGACTAAATATGGAGCATATTATTGCATTTTGTCAGCTTCACGTAGGAGACTTCAAGTGTTACCATGATTTTCATGATCTGTATGTGTCAGGTTCTGAAGTTGTGAACCCAGAAACTCCTATGTCCCAGGCATTAGTCTCCCCCCTTGCACTTACTGACTGTAGTCTAGTTCCACGTTTCCTCTCTACAACCTGTTGCTGCTCATCTGTGTACTGAACTTGTATTTTATCCTGACCACGTCTCTGCCTCACACTACAACCTGTTGCCGCTTATCTGTGCTCCAAACCTGGACTGTTTCTTGACTAGTCTTGCTATTATCACCCCCTGCCACATTGTTTCAGCCACTGGACTCCGAATCTGCTACAGACCTTGACACTGAGTTGGCTTGCAGTTAAACAAACAAACAAACAAACAAACAAACAAACAAACAAACAAACAAAAATCCCCTCACTTTCAGTTTGCCCAGTATCTTTTATTTGTATGTTTCTTCACAAATTTTCTTAAAAAAATAAATAAAAATACACCTATAAAGATATATTCTAAAATTAATCCAAAATTTTGGATCTAAAATGTCAACGATTCTTTTATGGTAGTGGTAAATGTATTACATTTTCATAGAGGGGAATCAACTTTACTTTGCAAGCTTTTTGGCATAAAAAAGTCGCAAGTGTATCAAAAAGTCTCAAAACATGACTTTTGAGCCGTTTCCGCCACTCTGGCCATTTTCTCTAAATAAAGTGGGAGGAGTGTAGCAGAAGGGGGCAGGGTTATACGCGGCTCAACGCATTTACTATTGTTTACTCCAGAAACGGATATAAAATTAAAGCGTAAATCTACGTCAAGTCCTGGCTGGTGAATACTTCCCTCAGTAGTGAATGGACAGCTGGAGATGCGACAAATTTATGAAAAAAGGCGGGCATCTCTTAATAAATTAGTTGCATCTTATTCCAGCTTGTTTCTAATTAAGAATGTACTGCCAGTCTTAATAAATAATCCCCCATAGAGTTATTATGCCCGCTCAGGTTAATCCCATTGCATTCTCATTACTAAAATATAAAAGAATAATAAATAACTAACATTAAGATGATTATACGTACCGCCATACTTCGGATCTGCTCTCCAGCCAGCGTGCTTAGCTGTTGTAGCAAAGTTTTAAATATCTTGGTTTTATCCTTTGGTAACTTAGAAACATTGTCGAGTAGTATCTGCTTAACTTGGGACAAGCTAACTGCTCCTCCAATCAGGATTCCTGCAAAGAATGTCAATTATGTTAGTTTTTGAAGCGCCTCCTTCACAAACTCTGCTTCTTTATAGAAAAACAATGAAACTTAATCGTAAAAAGAGTTAAACTGGCCATAGACCGGAGAGAGAATTTATCAACTTTTCTACACTCATTTTCTGGCGTAGAAAGGTCGCAAATGCATCAAAAGTGACAATTTACGCAAAAAATAAATGCAACGGATTTACGCCGCTCAAGGCACTTTAATAAAAGTGGGCAGGGCCACTCGTGGATCAACCCTTATCATTTACATCTGAAACTGGCGGAAATTATAGCGGAAATCTATGCCAGCTCATAACTGGCGTAGATTTCACTTTCTGGCACACGAACAGACAGAGATGTGCCTAAATTATTAATAGGCATGCGCCTCTTGATATAAAAAGCACTGGAGTAAAATGCGCATCACTTTATTAAGAGTGGCGTATGAAACGCAAGTCTTAATAATTTCCCCCAATGCCTTTAGAAAAAAATGGGCCGAACCCATTGATTCAAGCATAAGTATTTTAAACAGGCCTAGTCCATTGTACCCCTGGAGGAAAGTAACATTGCACATTGTGCTGTTCCAAGCGACCGGGTTTCTGGGATAGTTGGGAGAGATAGCGGTGTATTATACAAGTGTTCAACCAGCATCAGTGTAAGGCAAACTATAGTATACCTACAGAAATATTAAGCTAAGAGCAATGGCACTTGTCTCATGTAGATAATCCCCTATCCATATGCCCTATTAAGGCATATGAGAGTCAGAGCAGCCGGCCCATCCATGAATCCATTGAATTGCATGCCATGCAATGCTACATTTGTTTGGCCAAAAGTGGCTCCCGTGGGCAATATAAGCGTAGCACCGATGGTTAGAAAAGTCAGACCCTGCAACTTCCATTCAAAAGGGGGTGTTCTTCATGAGACAATCCCTTTAAGTTGTACAGTTGGATACTAGGAAACTTTGTAAGATTTCCTCCCATAAATAGGGGAGAATTGTGAAGTATGTTGCAAAAATTGTTAGCTTATATACAGTACATGTAGAGCGGTTTGGGGAATCTGTAAAGTGATGCAGAAATTATATTTACCAAATAAAAACCGCTTCCTTTAGGAGCAGAGATAATCACATCTCTGCCTGAGATTTATTTTTGCACGGTCTCTAAATTTGTATGCAACATATGCGTAACTTGCTTTTCTGCTCCAGGAGCGTTAAAACAACATAACATGTTTTCCTTTGGATATGTGTGCTGTATTGTTTGCGCTCTAACATTATTTCTCTTGGCAGGTGCAGGCATTGATGGTTGGCTCTTTCGTCTCTGGACACTACCTGAGCTAATTGTTTACTGCGCCATAACAGTGCTGGGGACATTACAAGCGTGGCTACGCTGCATTCTCATGCTGGGGTGGTGCCTATTACAGAAAAAGACATAAAAGGTGGCTGGTTCCACTATCCTGTGTTCAGTGGGTGGGCAAAGTCTAAAAAAACTTGCTGTGAGAGACGCTGCTGTTTGTGCTGAGCGGCACGTGTGCAAAACCGGAGTCTGAAGTGGGTCCAGTTGCACTGGCAGGTAACTGCAATTGTGTTGCCAGTGAGCTATTGCAGGTGCTGGGCAGAAGCTTCCCTGCATAGTGGAGCAGAGCAGGGAAGCAGTCGGTTGAGGCCTAGTTCAGGCCCTTGTCTGTCTTGTGGAAGCAGTGAGTCAGCCAACAAGCCATCATCGCCTGCCTGAAGCGAATGAAACTGTATTTAGCGACTGAGCCTCTTAACTGTGGAGAAGTGTTATTTCCGTTGCTGTGACCAGTTATAAAGTAACTCATACCTCCCAACCATCCCAAATTCAGCGGGACAGTTCCGGATTCCGGGAGGTGACCCGCTGTCCCGGCGGCCTGTGGTATGTCCTGGTGTCAAATGTATCTGCGTTCTCAAGACGCAGATTTAGTTGAATCCAATGCTGAAGCAAGGAGCTCCCGGCTTAAGCATTCAAATATTGAGTCCCCAGCCAGAGTAATGCAAGCTCTCTGGCCGGGCACTCCTGTCTTGGGAAAGCCCTTGCGGACACTGTCCATATGTGGACAGTGACGTCAGGGGCTCCTCCCAGAGCGGAATCCCCGGCCAGAGATTTGCCGATGCTCTGGCCGGGTATTCCGCTCCTAGAGGGTGCCCTTGACATTACTGTAGTGACATCAGGGGCTCCCTCCAGATGTGGAATCCTCGGCCAGAGCGCTGATGAAACTAAGGCCGAGAATTCTGCTACTGGATGAGCCCCTGACGTCACTATCCATGCAGGGACATCACGGGCCACTCCTGGAGCGGAATCCCCGGCCAGAGCATTGACGACGCTCTGGCCAGGGATTCCACGTCTGAAGGAGCCCCTGATGTTACATCCATATATGGACAGTGACATCAGGGACAACTCCTGGAGCGTAATCCCCGGCCACAGTGTGTCCGATGCACTGGCTGGTTCAACTCCTGGAGGGAGCCCCAATGGTACTACCTACATGGGGGACACTGTGGTGCTATCTATATGGGTATTGTGTGTGGCTCTATCTACATGGGCACTGTGGCAGTATGTAGACACTGGCACTTTATATGTCTGCACTGCGGCACTATGTTAGCATGTGGGCACAGGCACCATCTATGTGGGCACTATCTACAGGGGCATTGCGGCACTATGGGACATTATAGTGTATGGGGGCATCTGTGTTGGCATCTATGGGGCATTACTGTGTGGGGGCAGCTATTTTACATCACACCGTATGGGCGGCATAATGAGGTATTATACTGTGTGGGGGCAAATATAATTGCATTATACTGTGTGTGTGGGTTCTATGGAGCATTATACTGTGGGGAGGCACTATGGGAGTATGATACGGTTTGGGCTGAACCGGGTGTGTATGGGCAGGAATTAGGTGGGGTTA